>NC_039365.1:52812568-53112568 GCF_003573695.1 Papaver somniferum
TTTTTTTAGGTTTTTATTTTATTTGGTCTTCTTTACGTTTTTGGGTTTTTGTCTTTTTCTTTCAGATTTTGGAATTTGGAGTGAAAGAAAATTTTGCTAAAGCTTTTGGTGAATACTTAAAGACTGGAGTAAAAGGCAAGGCGAAAGGACCGAAAGAAGAAGATTTTTTTTTATTAAAAAAAGAGAAAGAAAAAAAAGAGAGACATTTTTATTTTTGTAGATTTTTATTTTTTTAGACTTTGTTTTTCTTTTGCACTTTATATTTTTGGACTTTGGACTTTAAATTTTGGGACATTATTTTTAAACCCTACGGAAGGGTAAATATAAACTGTTTGCAAAGAAGGACGGTGATTACGATATCACCTCGGCCCCTCGGGTTCGTACATGACATAGGAGTCGTGGCCCGAGTCGACTACAAAGGTTCATCCCCCGTCTGGTACGGAGGTAAGTTTGTCGAAACACTCGCGAATCCCCTGTCAGCGAGTTACTGTCTTCCTTCGTATGCATATATGTTGAGGACTTGAAAACGGCTGCTTTAATTTCCTAGTAAAGGGCAAGGACTGGCCATACAAGATAAGGGTTCGGATTTCATCACCGTTCTCTTCTTGCCCGCCTTAGGAAAACGACACCAAACGCGAACTTAAGCCTAAAATTTTGACTAGAACGAGACCGATAGGGTAACGAGCTTAACAGGAAAGTCATTCGAAAAATATTGGTTACTCTTTTAAGCATACTTCGAAGTTCTTGACGGTTTCTGTAAGTTGAATGCGTGACTGCGCCGCCTTGTAATACGGTGAGGCCTTGGGTATCAAAGCTTCCCTCGCCTCTATTCAACTTACTTTGACTCGGATTGATTCCAGAGGGGTTTGCTTAAATTGTAAAGAATTCTCGTTCGAAGGATTAGAAGCTGGTCTAGAAACAATCTAAGTGGATCCATCATGCTTTTTGTTTGCTAGAAATCAGTAGGTTTGTTGTGGTGGAGTCAGCCTTGTTTGTGTTCGCATAGAACATCCCTTCTTTTTTAGCACTTTTATTTTTTATTTTGTTTTTCTAGTGTATGCCCGAAGTTTTTAAACGGGCCTGGAAAAGAAACACTCTAGGTCGTTTGATTAGTGACAAACCTAATAGTTCTTCTTGTGAAGGCGGGGAGCTCGAAGACTCTTCTTTTGAGAGCCCCGTTTTTGGAAACTTCAGTTTTGAGAATCTGTCTCTTCGTGAGGAAAGTACCCTTAGTACTCCTAGTCCTTTGGTAGTGCCAGAAATGGCAAATTTGAAAGCTTTGCTAAACCCAACTAGGACCTCTCGTCCGTCTTGTATCAAGTTAGCTGAAACCGAGGCAAATTATGAACTAAAACCTGGAACTTTACAGATGCTCCCAATATTTTTAGGGAAGGAGAATGAGAACCCCTATTTTCATGTTAGGGAATTTGAGGAAGTTTGTAGTACTCTGAAAATTAAAAACCTAAGTGATGATGCGTTGAAACTTAGGTTATTCCCCTTTTCCTTAAAAGATAAAGCCAAATCTTGGCTGTATAGTTTGGACTCTGAGTCAATTGAAACCTATGACCAACTTACTTCTGCTTTTATACATAAGTTTTTCCCAAGGCATAAAACATCGTATATTAGGACACAAATATGTACTTTTGCCCAACAAGAGGGAGAATCTTTATATAGGTACTTAGAAAGGTTCAATGACTTGATATCTCAATGTCGTCATCATGGTTTGGAGAAGGTTAGGTTAGTTCAGATCCTCTACTAGGGTTTAGATTATTCAACAACAACCATGGTTGAGTCCTTATGCACATGTGGGTTTGAGAATAAAACTGTTGATGAAGCGATGACATTTTTGAATGAAATCGCCGATAAGACCCAACAATGGGAAAATAGTAGGGAACCCCAGAAAACAATTATTCTAAGTAGAGGAAATGTTAATAGGGTAGAAGGATCTTATGAGTCAGATGCCAAAATAGCAGCTATAGCCAAAAGGTTAGAAGCCTTAGAATTAGGTCATTCTAGTGGTAGTAGTGGAAGAAATGAGCCTTTTTGGGAAGGCCATGATGTTGAAGAGCAAGCCAATGCTCTTTATAACAACATTAGGTTTGATAACCGACAGAAGTTTGACCCATATTCAGAAACCTATAACCCTGGATGGAGAAACCATCCAAACCTTTCTTGGTCCAAGGGCCAGAATCAAGGTCAGTCTAGTAATGCTCAGGTTCCCCCAGGTTTTGGCTACACTAAGAATCCTTCAGCTCCGACACAGTTTTAGAACCCTTCAGATAAAAATATTATGAGTTTAGAAGAGTCTCTTGCTTTGTTAACTCGTAACACTGTGCATTTTCAGCAATCTGTTGCTCAAGGTTTAGAAGAAAATAAGAGAATATGTCAGGCTAACTCTCAGGATGTTTCCGAGTTGAAAACCCAGGTTAGTCAGATAAGTGAGTCTTTAAGAGAAAGAGGTAAGTTTCCTAGTCAGACTCAACCCAACCCTAGAGGAATTAATGAAATAGGTGAAAGACCATCTGATCATGTGAATGCTATTAAAACCCTTAGGAGTGGTAGAGTGATAGACAACAAGGTTTCCATGCCTGATAGTGAACATGCTGTAATTCACCCTTCTGAACCAGAAACTGAGGAGACTTATAGAGTCTCTAAAGAGACCAATAAGGGTCATATTGAGCCCGGATTTGTCCCTAGAGCCCCATTCCCACAGCTGCTAGTTCCAACTAAGAGGGAGTCCAATTTTAATGATACATTGGAGGTTTTTAAGCAGGTAACTATCAACCTCCCACTGCTAGATGCAATTAAGCAGATTCCCTCTTATGCCAAGTTTCTCAAGGATATGTGTACGCGAAAGCGAAAGCTTAATATCCAGAATAAAGCCTTTCTAACTAGTCACGTGAGTTCTATTATTCAGAATACCACTACTCCTAAGTATAAAGACCCAGGGTCCCCTACCATTTCTTGCACAATAGGTAAATACCGTGTTGAGAAAGCGTTGCTTGACTTAGGATCTAGTGTGAACTTACTGCCATATCATGTGTACCTTAAGCTAGGACTTGGTGAGATGAAACCTACCCAGATGACACTTCAGTTAGTTGATAGGTCCGTTAAAATTCCTCGTGGTGTGATCGAGGATGTTCTCATAGAGGTTGACAAGTTTATTTATCCAGTGGATTTTGTTATCCTAGATACCCAACCTGTCCCTGACCCAGAGAACCAGATACCGGTAATTTTAGGTCGCCCGTTTTTAGCTACATCCAATGCGATCATTAACTGTCGAAATGGTATTATGAAATTGTCTTTTGGTAATATGACTATTGAGATGAACATTCTTAATATTAGTAAGCTACCCTCTGAACTAGATGACTCGAACATAGAAGAGGTGAACATGATAGGAGCATTAGTCGAGGAGTCATTACCAAACACTTTGTTAGAAGAACTATTAGAGAAATGCCTAGCTCACTTTGGGATTGATTTTGATGATGATAATGTGATTAATGAGGTGAATGTTTTGTTAGATTCAACCCCTTTGTTAGATACTAGTAATGAATGGAAACCTAAGTTCGAACCACTACCAGTTTCTAAGTCTACCCTAGTTCCTTCGTTAGAAGAGCCTCCTAAGTTGGACCTAAAACCATTGCCAGATTCCCTGAAATATAGGTTTTTAGGCCCGTCTGAGACTTTACCTGTGATTATTTCTTCCGTCTTGGATAGTGACCAGGAAAGTAGGCTAGTAACCAACCTTCAAAACAACAAGGAAGCTTTAGGGTGAACCATAGCTTACATTAAGGGTATAAGTCCCACTGTTTGTATGTATCAGATCTATTTAGAGAGTGATACCAAACCTTCTAGGGAGATGCAACGTCGACTAAACCCTAATATGAAATAGGTAGTTCGAAACGAGGTCCTTAAGTTGTTAGATGCGGGTATTATCTACCCCATTTCAGACAGTAAGTGGGTCAGCCCCGTTCAGGTTGTTCCCAAGAAATCCGGTATTACTGTAGTCCAGAATGATAACAATGAGTTAATCCCTACCCGAGTGACCACGGGTTGGCGTGTTTGTATTGACTATAGGAAATTGAACAAGGTTAATAGGAAGGACCACTTTCCCCTTCCCTTCATCGACCAGATGCTAGAGAGATTAGCTGGACATAGTCACTACTGTTTTTTAGATGGCTACTCTGGATATAATCAGATCGTTATTGCCCCAGAAGACCAGGAGAAAACCACTTTTACCTGTCCCTTTGGTACCTTTGCGTATAAACGCATGCCTTTCGGGCTTAGTAATGCCCCTGCGACTTTTTAGCGTTGTATGATGAGCATATTTTCTGACATGGTAGAACGGTTCTTAGAAGTCTTTATGGATGATTTTCCAGTGTTTGGTTCGTCTTTCGATGAGTGATTGCATCATTTGTCACTAGTGTTGACTAGGTATAAGGAAAAGAATTTAGTGCTTAATTGGGAGAAATGTCACTTCATGGTTCGTTCAGGAATTTTTTTAGGGCATATCGTATCTTCTAAGGGTATAGAGGTAGATGAAGCCAAAGTTGACCTTATTAAGACTTTACAGGTCCCAAAAACCGTAAGAGATATTAGGTCATTCTTAGGGCATGCAGGTTTCTATCGTCGATTCATTAAGGATTTTAGCCTAATTTCTAGACCTCTTTGCAATTTGCTTCCAAAAGATGTTAAGTTTGTCTTTGATGATGCTTGTTTAGAGGCTTTTGAGAAGCTTAAGAATTTACTCACTAACGCCCCCATAGTCCAGGCACCCAACTGGAACCTACCCTTTGAGATCATGTGTGATGCTTCAGATTATGCTATTGGTGTTGTGCTAGGTCAGCGAGAAAACAAATTACTTCATGTGATTTACTATGCTAGCAAAACTCTGAATGATGACCAGTTGAACTATACCACTACTGAGAAGGAACTATTAGACATTGTGTTTGCCTTAGACAAGTTTAGACCCTATCTCTTAGGTTCTAAGATCATCATATATACTGATCATGCTGCTTTGAAATATCTTTTTTCTAAGAAGGATACAAAACCTAGATTGATTAGGTGGATCATTTTGTTGCAAGAGTTTTCTCCAGACATTAGAGACAAAAAGGGTGCCGAAAATGTTGTAGCAGACCACTTGTCTAGGCTAGTTGTTAGTTCCCCTGATGATTCCCTTCCTATAAGGGATAGCTTTCCTGATGAACAATTGTTCTTTGTTACCCAATTACCTTGGTATGCGAATATAGTGAACTATCTTGTTACTGGTCGAATGCCCCAACAGCGGGGTAAACAAGATCGTTCTAGGTTTTTAGCTGAGGTTAAGCACTTCTTTTGGGATGATCCTTATTTGTTTAAGTATTGTCTAGACCAGATTATTAGGAGATGTATACCTGAGAGTGACCAGTCCAGTATTATTTCCTTTTGTCATGATCATGCTTGTGGGGGTCACTTTAGTGCTAAGAAAACTGCTGCTAAGATATTGCAGTGTGGATTCTATTGGCCTTCGTTGTTTAAAGACTCCCACAGTTACTGTGTGACTTGTGAACGTTGCCAGAAATTAGGAACCATATCCCATAGGAACATGATGCCCTTGAACCCTATTTTAGTTGTTGAGGTCTTTGATGTGTGGGGTATTGACTTTATGGGTCCGTTTCCTAATTCTTTTGGTAACTTATACATCCTTGTCGCTGTAGACTATGTCTCTAAGTGGATTGAGGCGGCTGCGTGTAAAACCAATGACCATAGGGTTGTGATTGAGTTCTTGAAAAATAATATACTTACACGTTTTGGTACACCGCGAGCTATAATTAGTGATGGAGGGTCGCACTTTTGTAATGGACCTTTTAGGCTTTTGATGAAGAAATATGGTATTACACATAAGGTAGATACCCCGTATCATCCACAGACTAGTGGTCAGGTAGAAGTTTCCAATAGGGAGATAAAATGTATATTAGAGAAAACAGTTAATCCTAATCGGAAAGACTGGTCGTCTAGGCTTACTGATGCCTTATGGGCTTACCGTACTGCGTTTAAGACCCCCATTGGAATGTCGCCTTATCGGCTTGTTTATGGCAAGGCATGTCACTTACCTGTTGAGTTAGAACATAGAGCTTATTGGGCTGTTAAACAACTAAATTTTTCACTCGACAAGGCAGTAGCCCATAGGAAACTCCATCTCAATGAGTTGGAAGAGATTCGTAGAGATGCTTACGATAGTGCTAAGGAGTATAAGAACAAAATGAAACTTGTGCATGATAGAAATATCTTAATAAAGTCGTTTTCTCCAGGTCAAAAAGTTCTTCTGTATGATACCCGCTTGCATCTTTTCCCTGGGAAGTTACGTTCTCGGTGGACGGGTCCTTTTATTATTCACACTATCTTTCCTCATGGAGTTGTTGAAATCGAGACACCAGATGGTAGTAGTTCTTCGAAGGTTAACGATCAGAGATTGAAACCCTTTTCAGAACCCTTTCCTACAGGTGATATTGAGGAGGTCCCTCTGTAGGACCCTGTTTACCCTTGATTGACCATCGAGGCGATTGTATGTTGTATATTATTTTTTGATTCTCTCTTCACCCAGGTACTATCTTTCTGACTTCTCTCTTTACTAATTCCTCATGTTACTTTACTGTTTGGTATTGCTCTTTCATTAGAAACATTGAGGACAATGTTATATTTAAGTTTGGGGTGGGGAAGAAACTTTTTGTTAGCCTTTAGTTGCAATAAATAAACTCCAGAGCCCAGAAATTTATGCTTATTAAGGTTGGCACTAACCAATCTAAGTGGATGGGAACATCTTGGTTGTAGGAGTTGAGGAACCAATCTGATTAGATGGAAACATCTAAAGAGTCTATTCATAAAAGCACAGAGCTCAGGTGTTAGAATTAAAAAAAACATGGTAGTTTCGCCATATCTCGTTGAATCCTAATCCTTCTGTTTTTATTTTTTTTAAAGTGATTTGGTGGGGCACACGATTCAAGTTGTTACCTTTGCTAGGGTGGAATAGAGTGATTGAGATACCCAAAAAAAAAAAAATGAGACCAGACCATTAGACCAACCGGAATAAATTCAATAAAGTCGACCACTGGTGCCCTTGTATATGCTAGTTGTGTTGACCTAGAGTTAGGTTTATCGACCACTGGTCCCCTTGTATATGCCAGTTGTGTTGATATTAGTCAAACCGGTATCTCAGTCCATTAGGATAGGTTCACCTTGGCAGAGGCCTTCAGACAGATATGGGAAACACCGTTCACTTTTTAACCATCTCTTTATACATCCTCTTAATCTTTCCATGTGATTGGTTGACTCCGGTTATGATGTACAGAAACTATCTGAGTATAGCTATGTCACTTATATATGAATTTTAGTATGCTGAGTGCAAACTCGTGTACAACAATTGGAATTTCGCATCAGGGTACTTCCTCCGATAGTCAATGAGAGTATGCCAACCAAGGAGATTCTTTAGTGCCTTCCAAGGTTCTACGTGGATAGATAGGGTCTGGAGTAATGTTTTTGTGGGTACACCTCTGGTAAACCCTCCGGAGACAACACTCCGCCACTAGGGCCACCTAGTGGTTTAACGGCTTGCTGCACGTGCTAAGTGTAGTCTTTTTTATTTTCTAGATTAGTTTTGCTCGAGGACTAGCAAATAATAAGTTTGGGGGTATTTGATAGACGCATTTATGTGTCTAATTTTTCCTCAATATTTCATATTGTTAGTACTCGTTTTCGTACTTATTATGGTGTTTTGTGTGTGTGTAGGTATTTTTTGGAAATAAATATTTTTGGAAAAATCAGCTCGAAAAGTTGTCTAAAGCACCCGGAGGACACATGTTATTCGGACTCTCACTTTTGGATAAGGGGTACCTCAATTTATAAGGGGCATCTTAGTTGGGCTCCTGCTGTTTGCACACCCGTTTTGGTTAGGGGGACACCATCCTCATCATTCAAATTCTGGTTTTGGCAGGAAAATGAAGAACTGAACTGAGTGATTTTCGATCGAAGTTTGAAGGAGTTCTGGGTAGATTAAAGGGCTGAAATTTGTTGGGTAGTTGTGATATGTCCCAACAAAACTATCATGAGTGATTTGATCGATTAAAATTGGTTAGATTCTCGGCGATAAGGAAACAGAGAAGCGTGTGCATGGAAAGAGATGTTCACAAGATTACTCCGTGCCTGGATTGATTTGGCATGCTGAAGAAGCGTGCACCATCTAAGCAAGGATATTTTTCACGAATCATATAGCTGCAGACGCATGAAGAGGCGAGAAAGGAAAGGAAATTGTCTGAGATTTTTTTTTTTTTACTGCCGAGCTATGGAAAGATTTTCCGGAGTAATGAGCGAAGATTTCTGTCGCTGTGGAGTATAAAAAGGGTCTGGAGAGTTTGGGAGAGTTACAGAGCACCACAGAGCCGAAAAAATCGAGTTGCAGAGAACACCATTTCTGTTGCCGCAGAACTGAAGAACACGAAGAACAGACTCACGAAGACAGTCGTTTATCAACAGTGATAACGACACACAGGCGGGGGTCGTAGAAGCTGAACAGCGACAGTTGACTTTTATCGTTTTATGTAATAGTGTTTTGCAACAATTAAAAACGTTGCAAGCACCCGATTTTGAATAGTCTCCAATTCATCATTTGTAAACACTTTGAGCAATGAAATCAACTTTTGAGCGCGTTTTCACAATGATGAGCTAAACCCAATCTTCTGGGGCGATGGAGGAAGCCATTCTTCCAAAAGTTATGTGGTAAAATTTATTTGAATTTATTTATGCAATTCTTTTATGATTATTTGTACCGAATAAAAATTGAGTAATGATTCTTATTAATTAGTTGTGTTTTCTCTTGATGAAGTATGCTTAGTTTAGGGCTTTTGATACTTCATTCTTGCGATTAACAATTGATGTTTTGAAAATCTAATTTAGGCAATGATTAGAATCACAATTTCTTTTGATTGGAGTTATATTGTCTAGAATTGCATGATAAAAATTAACATTAAATTACATGAATTTTGGTGAATGGTGAAATCCTGAACCCCGGTCTCTCTAATATAATCAGTTTTAATTTGCTTTATTTTCTTTAGTTTTAAAATTTAAATCTAAAAGCACAACCTTCACAAGTCTTGAACGAACTCTATTTTTTTTTACTACAACAACTTGAAACCACATCACTAATCATGTTTGACATGTTGATACTGTTAAGCTAAAAATTTCACCAAAAAAATAAGTTGGAATGAGTGAATGTGTGTGGTTGAAGAAATACACTCCTTTATATATACACTGTTCATTGACAATTGTAATTAGGGACAAATTCAATTTTTTGGACGTTTTTTCTTTTGGAATGGGTTATTACATGCTAGTTATAAAGGAGCAGTCATTTACATGCAGACCTTAAAGCATGGACAATTTTAACTTATTTATGGGTAAGCAACTCTCTTAATCGTGGTAGGATAATGAGGGAGTAAATAGAGGATCCAAAGAAATTCAAAAACTTAGAATTAAAAGAAGATTTGGTCTAACAAAAAACGTTTCTTTTTTGAGATTCTTTCATCTTTGTTTGTGTTGTGGATCACGAAAAAGGAAAAAGATTATTGAATCCATCAGAAGACATTAAACGTTTCCAGAAAAATGCACGCGCCATCAAAATTTATATTTATGAGTTTGGAGATTCATTCATCTGTAAGATTTACTCTAGTAAGTGTGCATGGAAGCTTATAAGTTTCATTTTTCTTTTTCTTGGAATCAATTGATATGCTAACAGTTCATTTCACCATTTAGTTTTTATAATGTTATCTCTATATTTCAATTGCTTGGAATAGGCTAACCATGATTAATTGATTTTTTTTTTCTTTTGGAGTTTAGTTTTTTTTTTTTGTTGTTTATGTTATTCTATTTTTCAATTTCTTGATCAGGATTTTTTGTTTTTTTTTCTTTTTTTGTTTTTTGAGTTTATCTTCTTTTTGTTTGTGCCGTAGATTTTGATCAAATTATTTATGGCATTAAAATCGGATACAAAAATAGCTGTGATCATGATCAAGAATATAGGGTTCATCTGTCAATTGGTTAAATATTTCATTCGAAAATAAATTTATTACGGATGCTAGAAAATAATTCTAAAGTTCTTTGTGCTTTCGGTTTTACATCGTAAATCTTTTTTTTTTTTTTGCAGGATGGTGAAAATAAGCTTATTCGATTGCAAAAATTAAAATTAGGCCTACGGGGTAAGGCTAAATGTTTTGTGAGTATAATGAAAACATTAGTTGTATTTTTTGATTCTTCCCTTTAAACAATGAGTACAATGAAAATTATTTTTATTATTTTTTTAAAAATAATTGTTTGCATATTGCAGGTTTTTAAAAGATGGCTAATTTGTTTTTTTTAAAGATGTGGGTTAAAGTTTTTTTTTTTTTTAATTTTCGACGGTTGAAACATGGTTGTAACATTTATTTTTTCAATTTATTTTCTTAATGGCGCATTTATTTTTTCAATTTATTAAGAAGGTTATTAATATCTCCATAATGGAAGAAGGTTAACATCACAGTTGCTAGATGTCTTTGGCTGGGATGAGACTGGGATGGTCAGATCACTTGTTTGTCTCTCGAAATGTTATCCGTCCGTCCAAAGCTCAAAAACCTATATTGTTTTGTATTATAGATAGAGTTGAATGGGGAATTTTTTTTCTAGCCCAGTTTGATTTTTTTTATACTGAAAACCCACCATTTAAATTATATATATATATCGATAGCCCATAATTAATTTTAAAAAAGACCTTGATTACCTTAATAACCTTCAACTTATTTTGTTTTTCCTAATAATTGTTATTAATAAATGTATAAATGATTCCTGAAATTGCTTATTTTTTATCCGTTTAGCATATGTAATTAGGGTTGTTAGAGCTTCTCCAATGGAATGTGTGTGAAGAAAAAAGTCTTCATCCACATAGGATACACAACAATTTTTACAAAAAAATCATCTCCAACCCATTGATGTGAAGATGATGTAGCAAAAAAAAAGTTAGACATCCTCTAGGTCAACCTCTAGTTTTAGACATTCACTTAGAGGATGTCTTCCCATCATACTCACATTTTTTTTAATAAAAATCATCTTATAATACAAAACAGCATAGGTTTTTAAGCTTTGGACGGTCGGATAACATTTTGAGAGACAAACATGTGATCCGACCATCCCAGTCTCATCCTATCAAAAGACATCTAGCGGCTGTGGTGTTTGTAACCCCCCTCTAGCCCTCTTAATTACTTCCTCTTCAAATAAACGTTACAACCATTAAATGGTAGCATTACAAACAAAAAAATTTAAAATATAAATGCTACAATAACTTTTAACCATATCTTCAAAAAAAAAGTGCCAATCTTCAACAATCTGCAAAACACAAACAATATATTCTGTTTAAAAAATAATAGGATAATTTTATCTAGTCATGAACAAATTCAAAATACAAAGCATAATTCCATTTTACTCATGAACAAATGGAACATCGATAAGTGAGGAAGTTACATGGAGTGCAATACTTGGGAGTTGTAATATGTAAAACCCAAAACAAATTGCAATTGAATAAGCCAACCTTAATCAACCTGCAAAATAAAACAACAGTGAGAGTTTCCATATGTAAAACCCAAAGAACAAAGAACTTTAGAAAAATGGAACAATCGAGTAAGGTGAGGAAAGTTACATGGAGTGCAATACCTTGGGAGTTTTAATATGTAAACCCCCCCCTCCCCCCCCCCCCCCCCCCCCCCCCCCCCCCCCCCCCCCCCCCCAAAAAAAAAAAGGCAATCGAATAAGCCAACTTTAATCAACCTGTAGAAGAAAAAAATAACATTAGAGTTGCCATAAGTAAAACCCAAATAACAAAGAACTTTAGAAAAAATATATGTTTAAAAAGGAAACGTTGCAGAAATCTCTTTGGGAATAAATATATGTGCGCAGACTATTTCGAGGAAACTCTGCAGCTAGAAAGAGGAAGAATGGATGATCTTCAATTTTTTTTTTTTTAAATTTTACATTTTTTGAAACCAATTTCTCATCCTGATTGATAAAGATTATTTGTTGGAATGATATAAGAATAATAATAGTTTTACAAAGGAAGAGAGACCGAAAAGGAAACGTTAATAAAAGATATGAAATCTACTCATAATAAACGGAGCTAATAATTAGGGCATGCACGGCTAAATAAGAATTAAATCTCACCATTTTAAATAATTACCTAATTTTATGTGGGCATGCACAACTAAAGTTATATTTTTTGACATACTTACCTAATTGGATAGTATATGGGTGTAGATGGTGGATTTTCAACAAAGGTCAAAACCGTAAAATCATGATACTACATGTTTCTGACACGGCTTCAGAGATCCATGTGACGATTTGTGTTTTACGAAGTATGATGCATATGTCGCTCGAAAAGCCTCTCCGGAGCGTTCGACACCGGGCATTTCATCACAGCCTCTATGTAGAATAACGTAATTGGGAGGTTCTCCGTAAGATTGAGAGCTTAACGCCATCAGGATACCGGTGACACTCACTGTTCCCTGACTACATAGAGGAATTTGCCTCTATATAGAAGAACAATTGGGCGGTTCTCCGTAAGATTGAGAGCAATAACGTCTTCAGGACGGTGATACTGACTGTTCCTGACTATGTAGAGAGACCCGTGTATAGACTCAGACGGTCCTCCATTCATGAAATGTTGAGAGGGCAAAACGTCTTCGGAACATTAGAAACACTAGATGATTTACTGACTATACGCAAGAGATTAAATTCTAGGTCATATTCACCACTGAATTCCTAGAAGATAATCTATCTTATCTCATTACTCCTATTTCATGATCGAAATGGTAATAAATAAATGTATTACTCCGATTTCATGATCGAATCCACGGCTGATCTCATGAAATGGTAATAGATGTTACTCGTATTTCATGGTCGAATCCACGGCTGATCTCATGAAATGGTAATATCATCACTTATTTCATTACTCCGATTTTATGGTCAAATCTGCGATTCCATGAGATGGTGATGAAATTATCATTTTATTATTCTGAATCCATAGTCCAATCCGCTGCTGATTTTATGGATTGATAATAAAATAACTACTCATCTTATTACTCAGTTTCATGAATTATTCTCCACTGAATTTCATAAATCAGTAATAAATACCCAACAACCGGGCATCTGGACCATCACTGAGTAAGCCCCACAAAAATGGTGCGAGTGTACTCGACAATGATGCACGACTGAGCACCCAGATGCACGAACGAGTGTCCAAAAATTATGAAATAATGAGGAATCCTTCGCAAAACAAGAGAAAACAATGAATATTAATAAAATAATAAGAGGCGCCCAAGGCCGGGCTCACCAGCCGGCCGGCCGGCCGTGTCCTAGCCATGGTCGGCTCGTGCCTCTCCCATTATTTTCCTTACTTTTTGTTATTTCGTGAACTCACGAAAACTCCTTGGTTTTAGCAACTTTCCTTGTTTTTGCAAAACTCGTGAATTCTCCATAACTTGGTGGATTCACGAAATAATATTATTATAAAATAAGGAGAGGTGTGAGGGACCGGACAACCTAATCGGCGGGCCATGCCTAAGCCGTGGCCGGTCCCACACCTCAAATCCTTAGCCTTTTATAATTATTATTCCCTAATCTCACGAAACTCCTCTGTTTCAAAAAAAACTCGTGGATTCTCCATAACTTCAAGGATTCACGAAAAATAATAAAATAAGGAAAGGTGTGCGGTACCGGGCAACCTAGACGGCCGGCCATGCCCTAGCCATGGTCGGTCCTACACCTTGCAATCCCTAATCTTGCATAATTATTATTCTCCTCAATTCGTGAAACTCCTGGGTTTGAGCAAAATTCATGATTTCTCCATATTTTCTCAAATATTGCTCTAATCACGAAAAAACAAAAGCCAACATAGTCGCACGACTGGCTAGCCTCTCACGGAAATTTTAAATATTAAAACACTTTTATTTTAATATTTTTAAAATATTGATGAATTGAGCAAACATGCTCATTCCAACAAAAATCGAGAATTCTCAGTCAAGATGAAACTCTTCTGAAAATTCACTATGTTGCTCGAACGCGCATCAGAAAATACTGAAACTCTCAGTGGAAACACGGACACCACGGAAACACGTGCATGCCTCCATGACCGACCAGAGTCATTCCTAGGGCTTGCACAAAGCCGGTCCCACATGTTTTCATAATTCTAACCTAATTTGTTCAATTGCTCATACTGGGCTCGAACTCTCTCCAACCAACTGGAGAACCCTTCAAATGACCAAAAACTGGTCCCGTGACCACCAAGATCCGGTCCCATGATCTCTTGGTCGGTCCTCATCTCTCATACCTAGGTTTGTCACCTAATGCTGAATCCAGCAATATTTCAATAAATGATGAAACCTGCATTTAATCATCGTTCTTTCACCAACTCTCAAACTGAGAACCCTGGTGCGTGCTCACTCGAGCACTGGGCATCACATGGATGCTCATCATCCCATGTGGTCGGTCCCTCTTCACTCATGACCAATTTTCAACAATTCACCAATTATTGAAGGATTGATCAAAAAATTAGGGTTTCGAACAAACGCTCCACGAATCACCATTCTGAGCAAATTCAAACACAAAATTATGTTGATTCAGAAATCAACATACAAATTAATAATATTTGGTAATTCACCAATATTTTTGATTAATATTTTATTGGGTCACAACACCAGTAAATAATTCTTTGAATTGAGCAATACGTGCTCAGTTGCTCGAATATTGATCCAACCATTAATATTCGGTAATTCATCAGTAGTTTGTCGAATTGAGCAACACTTTCTCAATTGCACGTCAAATTATCAATATTCAGTGTTTTGGTGAATTGAGCAACACTTGCTCAGTTGCACACCAAAATTATCAAATTCGTCGAATTGAGCAATACTTGCTCAATTGCTCGACAAACTCCAATATTCGGCAATTCGTCGATTTGAGCAATACTTTCTCAGTCTCTAGTCATTAATTCATTGACATCTCAGAGAACTACATGTTAAATCCATGAATCGCCGAGCATTCACCACTTATGCTCGATTCAACAAAATTAGACTCACAGTCTAAATCAGTCAACAACTGACCAACTAATACACGTCTGCCTTGCAGACTCCACGATTAGTGAAATCTCAATCACGTCACAAATGGGGGATATCACTCAGGGTTTTGTTCTGGCGGTCTACGGCACGTGGATTCATCCACAATGAGAAATGTGCGTAAGTCGTGTAAACGGTGGAAGGAGTTAGCAAAGTAGTGGGTGCACGATCAGTCAAGTCTCCGCACGACACGGAACTGACTTTACCACGATCTCCCACTTTCCCACTCTTTTACTCAAGAAACCGTCACACTTATAGGGATCAATGGTACATCATTCTTGCAATATAAATAAGTCTAAATCGAGGACATCAGAGAGGATCAATCGAATATCATCAATCATCGATTATCATCATTATCCGTCAACAACTCGATGTAAACTTATTCACAGAACTCAACTTCAGTAGTTCAACAATATTGCAGAAACCTTCAACACACCCACAATCCTTGATCATCACTGATCTCACACAACTCTCAGCTTCCCTCCTACAGATCAACCCATCTCCCTCTTTGCGACCGAATTGACTCTGGAACGGCCATTATCTTGGTTTAGTCCGGAGTCATACAGATTGATTTTCCGAATCTAAGCACCCCCTTTGCAGCGGTGCATCTGTGTGAGGATTAACATTTTTCCCGGCTGAGGAGTCTCGACAGAACGCTCGACTCTCCACTTTCCCAAAAAAACGGCGGCTCGTTTTTCCCCATCTACAATGGGCATGCACGACTAAGATTTAGGATTAAATCTCACCATTTCAAATCGGCAAACGATACATATTTAAGAATTAAAGCTTACCGTGCATGCCTAAAATACTTACCAAATAATAGGTAGAATTAAAGCTTAAGAATTAAATCTTACCATTTCTCTCCTAATTATCCTCCCACCATCATGAATACCATGCAACGAAACGGTTGTTCCTAATTATTCAAATAAACGTTACAACCATTAAATGGTAGCATTACAAACAAAAAAATTTAAAATATAAATGCTACAATAACTTTTAACCATGTCTTCAAAAAAAAGAAGGTGGCAATCTTCAACAATCTGCAAAACACAAACAATATATTTTGTTTAAAAATAATAGGAATAATTTTTATTCTACTCATGAAAAAATTCAAAAATACAAAGCATAATTTCCATTTTACTCATTGAACAAATGGAACAATCGAGTAAGGTGAGGAAAGTTACGTGGAGTGCAATACTTGGGAGTTGTAATATGTAAAACCCAAAAAAAAATTACAATCGAATAAGCCAACCTTAATCAACCTGCAAAATAAAAACAATATTAGAGTTTCCATACGTAAAACCCAAAGAACA
The DNA here is from genome assembly GCF_003573695.1 of Papaver somniferum. Lineage (NCBI taxonomy): Eukaryota > Viridiplantae > Streptophyta > Magnoliopsida > Ranunculales > Papaveraceae > Papaver > Papaver somniferum. Next base: position 52,829,037 of record NC_039365.1, read on the forward strand.
AAGAACTTTAGAAAAATGGAACAATCGAGTAAGGTGAGGAAAGTTACATGGAGTGTAATACCTTGGGATTTGTAATATGTAAAGCCCCCCAAAAAAAGGCAACCGAATAAGCCAACTTTAATCAACCTGCAGAGAAAAAAAAATAACATTAGAGTTGCCATAAGTAAAACCCAAAGAACAAAGAACTTTAAAAAAATATATGTTTAAAAAGGAAACGTTGCAGAAATCTCTTTGGGAATAAATATATGTGCGCAGACTATTTCGAGGAAACTTTGCAGCTAGAAAGAGGAAGAATGGATGATCTTCAAAAACATTTTTTTAAAAAACTTTTACACTTTTTGAAACCAATTTCTCATTCTGATTGATAAAGATTATTTTGTTGGAATGATATAAGAATAAGAATAGTTTTACAAAGGAAGAGAGACCGAAAAGGAAATGTTATTAAAAGATATGAAATCTACTCATAATAAACGGAGCTAATAATTAGGGCATGCACGGCTAAATAAGGATTAAATCTCACCATTTGAAATACTTACCTAATTTTATGTGGGCATGCACTGCTAAAGTTATATTTTTTGAAATACTTACCTAATTGGATAGTATATGGGCATGCACGGCTAAGATTTATGATTAAATCTCACAATTTCAAATCGGCAAACGATACATATTTAAGAATTAAAGCTTACCGTGCATGCCTGAAATACTTACCAAATAATAAGTAGAATTAAAGCTTAAGAATTAAATCTTACCATTTCTCTCCTAATTATCCTCCCACCATCATGAATACCATGCAACGAAACGGCTGTTCCTAATTATTCTAATAAACGTTACAACTAAGGCTATACATGGTCCGGTACAGTTCGGTTCTCCTATGGAACCGGTCCTTGTATTTGGTGTTGACCGGTACTTCATTTTGAGGACCGGTACCTGTACTTGTACCTGGTGTTGTACCTGTACAGGTCCGGTACAACACCGGTACCGGGTTTTTACCCATTCTTTGAACAAAATACCAACCCATAAATTCACCCCCAATATCAATCTATCAAACTTATTAAATTCACAAAATTTAAACATTTCCAGGTTTCTAAGAAATTGAACAAAAATACAATAAAAAGATTGTTTGCATAGAGACATAAACATAATTAAAAAGAAATTGAATAGAGACATAAACAGAAATAAAACACCAAATCCAGCAAGCATCATCAAGAACTGCATCTGCGTCTTTAGATTCTTTACCAAAATCCATCAAATTTGATCCATTCCCATGTTTTACTAAATTCAGCAGACTCCTTCACACTTGATTTCAGTCACCATCAATGTTTCTTCTCTTGCAATTAAATTTAAATAAGAACCAAATCTCAAAAATCCTAATTTTTTATTCCCACTCTTCCATACCTTCAATTTCATCTTCCAAGTCTTCTTTAAAATCCTCTTACGAAACCCTAAACTTCAGATTCATCATCAAATCAACTTCACAACATCAATTATTGACAATTAATGATAACCATTTTCTCTGCATCTATCATCAAATCACATAAACATGGAATCACAGGGGTCCGGCTGTAAGAAATTGAATCTTGACAGCAAAAATCAGACCAAATCAGCAAAATCATACCACTCTAAACAAAACCCAAATCAAAAGATAGTGAAGCAAATACAAATCAAACGCGAGAAAGAGAGATTGATTACCTGTTGATGTTGTTTAATCAAACATGCAATATAATAAGAACCCTAAAAAACTAATCTTCTTTACCCAAAATCAGATTGAGATGTTAGTAACCAAAGAAGAAGTGAAGAAGAAGATGGTGGTTGTTGTGATAGAGTTATGTCTGCAAAACGAAGAAGAAAGTGGCGGTTGCTGTGATAGGGTTTCCTTCTTCGCTGAAGAAGAATAAGTGAAGGAGGAGAAGAGGAAGTAACGAGGTGCACTGAATAATTAGGTTAGTCGAACTTATATAAGAAGAAATGGAGGGTTAGGATTAATTATAATCTTTAAAATCAACGGTATTGAGTAACCGGTTCTTCTGGGCCGGTTCCAGTCCGGTACCACCCCAAAACCGGTACTTGTACCTGGTGTTATCCCGGTTCTCAAAATGCGTACCGGTCCCTGAACCGGCTAAACCAGTTCCGGTACGGTCCCTGTCCGGTTTTTCCGGTTCCAATCCGGTACAGGTCATCTTGACCGGTTCTTGTGCATCCTTAGTTACAACCATTAAATGGTAGCATTACAAACAAAAAAATTTAAAATATAAATGCTACAATAACTTTTAACCATGTCTTCAAAAAAAAAGAAGGTGGCAATCTTCAACAATCTGCAAAACACAAACAATATATTATGTTTAAAAATAATAGGAATAACTTTTATTCTAGTCACGAAAAAATTCAAAAATACAAAGCATAATTTCCATTTTACTCATTGAACAAATGGAACAATCGAGTAAGGTGAGGAAAGTTACGTGGAGTGCAATACCTTGGGAGTTGTAATATGTAAAACCCAAAAAAAAATTGCAATTGAATAAGCCAACCTTAATCAACCTGCAAAATAAAAACAACATTAGAGTTGCCATATGTAAAACCCAAAGAACAAAGAACTTTAGAAAAATGGAACAATTGAGTAAGGTGAGGAAAGTTACATGGAGTGCAGTACCTTGGGAGTTGTAATATGTAAAGCCCCCCCAAAAAAAGGCAATCGATAAGCCAACTTTAATCAACCTGCAGAAAAAAAAACTAGAGTTGCCATATGTAAAACCTAAAAAACAAAGAACTTTAGAAAAATATATGCTTAGAAAGGAAACGCTGCAGAAATCTCTTTGGTAATAAATATATGTTTGCAGGCTATTTCGAGGAAACTTTGCAGCTAGAAAGAGGAAGAATGGATGCTCTTCAAAAACATTTTTTTAAAAACTTTTACATTTTTTGAAACCAATTTCTTATATGAGGGTTATTCTTATATGGAGGTATGCCATGAATACACCAAAATAAAAAATTTCATACATGCACTTGAGACAATACGCATATGTGCATTGGAAACACAAAAACGTATCTAGGTAAATATGAATTCAACTTTGACACCGGAAATTGACCAATGAGATTATATGAGTGAAAGGTAAAACCGAAAATTGACAAATGAAATTATATGAGTGAAAGATATTTGTACTAAATTGTTCACAGAAAAGTAAAGAATCCACTTTTAAGCCAAATGATTTTGTAAAATGGTTACAAGAATCTCTTCATCTTAAACTTTGATGCATAACAGATCCTATGATATTTATTTTATAGTATCAATTATTCTTATATGGGAGGTAGGTTCCTTAAGATGGGACCGGAAAAATTTACGACTTATTACAATATGGAGTTTATTCTTAAATACAACTGGCCCAAATCGGGACCACAAATTTTTATTCTTATCTAGAGTTTATTCCTATATAGAGTATTCTTCCAGAGAGGTTTTACTGTAATTGTAATTTTCATTTGTTGGAATTAATTATGTTTTGTGGAAGTCATTAAAAATTCTAGTTTTCACAGTTTAGTGAAAATCACAATTTTCACTTGTTTGGATTAGTGAGGGAAATTCAAGTTTTCACTGTATAGTGATAATTACAATTAAATGAAAATCCTAGCGATAATTATAATTTTCATTTGTTTGAATTAATTAAGTTTTGTGGAAATCAATTATCACCGGACACCGGTTATTAAAAATTCTAGCTTTCACAGTTTAATGATAATCACAATTATCACTTGTTTGGATTAGTGAAAATTCCAACTATTATTCGTTGAGATATTCAAGTTTTCACTATTTAGTGAATAATTGAAATTAACATTTGTATTTGTGAAAGTCACAATTATCACAAGCTAATGTGTGAAAAGATAATATGTCAACCTAACACTGGTGAAAATTTCATTCTTAGCACCAAGCAACATATGTGAAAATTATTTTTTATCCAAGAAAAAAAAACAAGTGAAAAAAAAATTTATATTGTTTTTCAAATTCCATACACAATTAATGTAGAAAAAGTTTCTAACAAGTATACAGGTTATTGTTTTCTAAATAACACTAGGATATGACCCGTGTCGTTGGTTATATATCTTTTTTCCTGGGAGAATACCATGAGATGAGCATGGGAAATTTGGGGGAATGATAATCATTCTTAAACTGAATTCGAAGCTTTGATCGATAGTATTAACATCAGCGAGAACGGTTTCTTATTGAATGATGATTAGGATGTCCATATATTGATGTACATTGATATATATATATCTTACAAAAACAAATGGTTTTTTAACCATCCGACGGCTTTGAATGGGTCTTTTTCAGCAATCGACGACCCCAATTCCTCTGAAATGCAAAAGACAAATTGTGGCTGAAAATGAACCGATGTTTTAAGGCCTCATCGAACGTCCTAGATCAATACTTTCCCATAGTCTCCTCTTCCGTTACAAAACAATTATCTGCCACGATTTGTCTCAATTGTTCACCCGTTCACAATGCCATCATTGGCAACAATCTATACCTTTATTCATAATAAATTTCATACGTTACGTAGAACAATATCCCTTGGAAATATCCCTACATAAACCTCAAGAGAGGTTATTATCTTCCCAGGTTTCTCCATTTCTTTCTTCAGCATGCTCATATCCCTCCAGTTGATGCATTCATCCCAGCAGGTATGGCTTATTTTATATTTAGGGTTTTTATTTCTTTCGATCGATTGATAATTATCTTTTGATATAATGTTTATCCAAAAGATTCTTCTTTTCATGAACACGGGGCTTCTTAAGTACCCTTCCCTAATTTCTCTTTGTCTCTCATCCTCGCATACTAAAATTCTTTTTTGAATAAACATTTCCGGATCATGATCCATCTTGGTATTTATTTTTAGTAAGATTATACAGACTATTCAAATACTTCTCTATAATCTTAATATTGTTTTGGCCATTGTTGGTTGTTGAATTTTATTTTGTTTCCTGCACACTCTTAATGGTTTGCCCAATCTGACGCCACAATGATATTGAAAACACTAAAAACAAAAGTGCCTTCCCCAATCTGACGACTCGGTCTTCTTTAACGGTCGACAGCACGCTTTGGAGGTGCTTATCTGTTTTTGTCCATAAATTTGTACTTATATGTATGTGTTGATACCTTAACCAAGCATGTTTTCAGTGTTGTTACAATTCTTTTTGTTTGATAATTCAGAGCTTCAGATAAGAGAGAACTATTTAAGTCTCCTTCTTCATCCAACCCTCAAATTGAATTAGGGTTTATATTTGACTTGCTTGAATTTTTCTGGGTTTTAAATTTTTGTTCATTTGATTTTATTTTTATTTTTGCAGAATTTCTCTGAAAGTGAGGGAAGTAGAAAATTGTGATAATGAGGCCTATTTTTTGTCCTAGTTTTGAACAGATCTTGAACGTCTCTCCTCTAAGTATGGGAGCCGGGACATGTTGATAGAATTGACATGAAATCTGGTAACTAACAATAAACATCTCTTTTGAATCATCTTCTTTGTTTTAGTATCAAATGTTTTTAAGCTCTTAATCTTCTGTGGGTTTAGTTTGTTGCACTCGTTGTTTATGAATTTGATATAAAATTTGGATTTTGATGGGGTTTGTGAAAATCACTTTGTTTTTAGTGATGTGAATTAATTCAGTGATGTGAAATCACTTGGTTTTTAATGATAGTTTGAATTAATTCAGTACTATCTTAAGTTGAATAATTTTATTTTTTTTATTTTTATTTTTGCAGAATTTCTCTGAAGGTGAGGGAAGTAGAAAATTGTGATAATGGGGCCTATTCATACCAAGTTTCACCAAGTAATATGCAATAGATTGCATATAATAAATATTGTTTTTAGTCCTCCTAAGTGTCCAATTGAGGGCAACGATATAATCACATTATTGTGTTGCTAATTGATCCCTGCAAATCATTAATTTTAAGTATAATTTGTCATCCTCACTACACATGTGGATGTATGCTTGCTTTTGTGGGGTTGGTGCCAGTAGGAGTGAAAGCGGTGGTGGCATTTTGGAGGTCAGGGCTTTGGACTGCCTGCACTGGCTTTTTGGTGCGTTAAATGTATTACATAGGCTTTGCTGCCACTGTATAACATCTTTAAGGCATTATAAATATAAATATACATCTTCATCATATGCAACAAATAATGAAGTAAGCATTTCTCCTAATAAGTTTTAGCAATGATCAAGGTCTTATGCAATATGGCTCTCATTATGAATCATTTTTTCTTCCACTCACTGATTCGTAGAAGTAGACAACCAGAACTATTTTTTGCCTGAAGAGTATCCAGTGGTTGCGCTTGCCCAAGGTAATATCACATATAATCACAAGTTCTCAATCAGCCCATGTAGATTAATTATGTAAAGCTGGATGTTACAGTTCTCAAGAGCGTAGAAAAAATTGTCGATTAGTAATGCCTTTGGCTATTAATACAGGCAGGCCTACGGAATACTGAGTGACATGGACCTAGCGGACAATGATATCCATATTTCATTCTACTACAACAGAGAAACTTTCCAGAGGTATGACAGCTTAAAGATACATAATTTAAGCTAATATGCTATATTTGAAACGTGCACATATGAGATTTCTATATCATCATAAGGGATTTCGTATTGCATGTAGGAAGAACAACAAATTTTAGCATCTGGGTGAATAAATACATACGCACTTACCTTCACTTATTACGTTCTTTGCAGTTCCACATACGGAAGTACCGCTCATCTATGAGTGTGATTGACTAACCTCACGAAAAAAGTGGAGTTGGACTGGAACAGAAACAAGATGTTAGCCCCAAAATAAACGATAGCTTATTCTTTATAGAAGGACAGAGATGAAAAGGAAGGGTGCTTTCCTGGCAACTAACCATCTACATTTCCACCATTATTTTTCAGTATATCATTGGTGATTGAGTTGTAAAACTGGGATTCATATTGTTAGTGAATGACTTCGAAAACGAGAATCATTGTTATATCTTTTGACAATAGGGATGGATGTCTGTAATGATTTCAGTAATTTCTGCAAGTAAATATACTGAATCCAAAGTATAAACTTGGGGGATATGAACTGAGATATTCCTATTATTGTTGACAGTAGATGGTCATATGAGTCTGTCATCATATGTTAGCCTGCTCAAACCTATGTAATTATCAACCTGAATAAACACATGGCACTAACATGAATGAACACATGGCATACATTGAAGGAATTGTGACATGGTGATCCTCATCATCATATATCTCACATGCTACATTTGGAGACCACTGCAACTCATACCAAACGGTACTTAATATATATCGTTTATATTAATAATAAGTATACGTTTGAGTTCCAATGTGGAATAAATAATACAACTTTTGGGAAAGTTTTTGGATCCTTCCACCGGCTAAGCTTCGGTCATATAATCGCAAGTATAAGATTGTCAAATTCTTTTGTACACCAGAGATTCACACTGTGGGGGAGATAACTAGAGTCTAGAAAATTAAATAGACCCTTCGGAGTAAATTCATAAATTCATGAAAAAGCCTTGGAATAATTAAATTAATAATTTCAATTTTCTATACATCACAGAGCATGGTAAATTAAGCAAAGGAGGGTGAGTAGGATCTCAATTACATCCTATGCCAGAAACATCTGGGAACAAGACTGGCGGTCATTTGTACAATTATAATATTATTTTTATTTATTTTTTGAAGATTATAAATACATTGTTGTAATTAGCACAAGCAATTAGTTCATAATAATAAGGCACTTAGCAAATAGCAAGATCGAATCCCAGTCCGTTACTGCACGGGTCATATGCTAGTATACAACAGAGAGTAATTTTTTTGGTAGTTAAGATATCCAATGTAAGCGTGTACACTAGAACTCCACCCAGTTTCATTTATTGCAATTGATATATATAACCATCCATTCACAGTTGTTGCAAATAATACCAACACACTTGAAAATATAAAGCCCCAAGCGGGAACTCATAGAAATTCCTAGTTTGATAAAATTAACTTGTCGATTGCATTCCAAATTATAAATACAGTTCAGACATCATTTAAATAAATTGTCATTTTGTGCTAAAAATAATCATTGCAATTTTTTTCGAAATTCAAAAATTTGAATCTGCGCTGGGAACTGATAGACGCATTTATATGTCTATTTTCATCTCGATTTTCTATATTGTTAGTACCCATTTTTGTATTTATTTGAATATTTTATGTCTTTGTAGGTATTTTTGGAGAAATAAACATGTGCGTAGAAATTGGCTCGAAAAGTGGTATTGCACCCTCGGAAGGAATTACTGAAGGGACGACAGAAGTATGTTGGAGACACCCCAGGACATGTATTATTTACATCCTTCAAATGGATAAGGGGTACTCAGTTGATAAGGGCCACCTCATGGCAACTACTATTTGCACCCCATCAGTGGTTAGGCGGAGACCACCTTTCTTCACAAATTTAAAAACTAAATTTGGCGGGAAAATTTTGTTCACATCTGCACGACTTTGCTGGAACGGAGTTGGAGAGATTTAAGGAGATTCAATTTAGTATTTCTTATGGGATGGATTCTAAAGGCGTAAACAGGGCTGGTATAAGTTATTTAACGGAGCAAATTGGACTGGATTATCGCGTTTCCTACAAAACAGTAAGAGAAATATTATCGAGTTTGTGTGCGATTGTTTATGGAAGTGACGTGCAGAGAAAAGAAATATATTTGCTTTGGGAAGACTCGGTTCCATCTTTGGAAGTGTTTGGAACAGCTCATATGCGGTAATAGAGAGAAAGAAAAGGAATTATGCTCGGAACTTTAGAGAGAAGCAAAACAGAGTATGGTGTACTCTCGGGTACTTTGTTGGTGATATTAAAGGCAGTTACATGGAGAAAATATTCCCTGAGATCTCATTCAGCAAATATAGAGGAGTTTGGGTTGAAAAAGGGAAAGAGACGCGTACAAAGAGGCAAGGAAATCCCGTAACTTTGGAAGAAAAGTCTGAGACTTTTGGTAGAAGAAAAGAAGGATTTTCTCGAGTTTTTAGAGCCCTTTGGTGTATAAATATAGAGGCTCGAGTTCCAGGGAGGGAGTCGAGTAGTTTGGGGCCTTTACGTAGTTTAGGGGAAGCTCTGGTACGAAGAAATCACGCTGCAGAGAAAGTTGCAGCAGCAGGAGGAAGAAGACGAAGCTGAAGAACATTAGACGACCCAAGTCAGTCGCAGAAAAGTGTGGTTTATCCACGACACACATAGTATCGTTCCCAGCAGTCTTATATCTTCTGTATCGTTAGTAACAGTCGATCTGCCACGCATATAAACGTTGCAAATCTGTTTTGGTGATTTTTCTTGTACTTCCATCTTTAAACCCTTTTGAGCCATGTTTCTATCTTTTAAGAGTTTGTACGACATCGTGAGCTAAACCCCAACACTGGGATGACGGAGGAAGCCATATTTCATGCATGTGGTAATTATATTTAATTCTTTCATGACTTTTTGCAAGGATTATTAATTGTTTTATGGTTTTTATTGAACGTTTGTGATTTCAATCGATGGGTTATACTTAGGTTAAGTCTTTTGATATCCCATGCTTTAGATTTATAGTCGTTGCTTTTCAAAAATCTACCTCGGCAAAGAAACAGAGTCAATATTCTATTTGAGCTATAATTGTCTAGAATAACTATATGAATCGCATGAATGGATTTATTGGTGGAATCCTGAGTCCCAGTCTCTCGTAACATTAAGTGAAACCAAAATTAAGTCTGAAATCAAATCTTTACAAGTCTTTGAACGAACCACTTTTCTTATCACTATAAAAATTACATCAATTTTTTGGCACGGCCGATGCAGATTTGTATTTAGATTTGTTTTAGGTATATTTTTATTTTTATTATTTTTTTCTTCTTTTTTACGCGTTTTGGTATTTTTTGATTCTTTTCAGATTTGGAGCGAAGCTACAAAGAAAGAAAAATTGCTATAAAAGGAAAGCATCGCCAAAGAAGGAAAGAAAAGAGGAATCCGAAAGGAGTGAAGAAGAAGATTTTGTATATAGTTATTTTATTTATTTTTAGAAACTGTAAATAGGATTTTATTTTTGTAATTTTTCTTTTCCTTTTTGTACATTTTTATTTTTGGACTTTATTTTTGGACTGGACATTATTATTATTTTGAAACCCTAAGGAAGGGTTAAAAATTAAATATAAACTGTTTGCAGGGAAGGACGACAGTTACGATATTGTCTCGGCCCCTCGGGTCCGTACACTGACATTGGAGTCGGTGGTCTGAGTCGACTTCAACGGTTCATCGCCCGTCTGGTACGGGAGGTAGGACTCTATCCACCCACGAATCCCTTGTCAGTGGGTTTTATTTTGTGTGACAACTCACACCCCTGCAGTAGAATGTCGAACTGGTATTACAATAGCCAATACAACGAATATCCGACTGAGTTTCAAAATGGACGTTACTACTTTGACCATAGTGTGAATAGTGGTTGGGAACATCAGCCTTTTGAAGATTATGGTTCATACCATGGTGAGCTCAATTACTATCCACATACACACCGGTCCTATGAGCAGAATTCTTATATTTCTCCTTTAGAAGAGTCTCTCAGGAAATTAGAAGAGTCGACACGTAGGATATCTGAGATGAATATATTAGTTTATGACGAAAGAAAACTTTCTATAGAGGAATCCCTCAAGCTGATAGCTGAGACGAACGAAAGAATTGCTCGAAATAATCTTAATTTTCAATACAGTGTCTCCAATAATACCCTTGAAAATGAGGATAGTTATTTGCATAAACAGGATGACGAGGATAAAATTGGTTACACTACTTGTTTAGATGAGGTTCAACCATTTTCATGTTATTATAATGATTATGATGAGGATAGTGTTGATGAAGAATTTGAAATAAATATGCATAGTGATCAGGAATTTGCTACTCCAACTGAGCTTAATAATAATATTATTTCTAGTTCAAATCCAAATAATTATTCACCTATTCAAAAGGGCGAGGATTTGACTAGAGATACCCCCGTTTTAGACGATGTAGTATTTCCTTTTGATTACGAAGCTAATAATGGTTTAGAGGAACGAGTATATTTTGAGTATAGCGATTTAGAAACAATAGACTTAGAAAAAGAAAATGAAATCGTCGAGATGAGTGAGGATGTACCTGACTTAGAAGAATCAATTGACCATTTTCCTGAATTAAATGACCTTGAAATTAGGGAAGTTGAGACTAGTCTTTCTAGAGACACTGAAAACTCTAAGTTTGGGGGTGATTATCATTCTCCATGTGATTAACTCTTAGAAAGGTCCCTCACTTGGGACTTGACATATGTGCTTCAACCATTTTACAAGATTATCTTCATACACGTTTTCCTGAACCTAGTGATGTCCACAAGAAATTTCAGTTATTAGAAACCCATCCTCTGGTTGATGTGGTTTACCCAGGCTATGATACCCAGATTGACTTTGTTTTCCCACCAAATATTTTTTTTTCCAAATGTGGGAATGTTTAATTTTCAAATATGTCGAATATTAAGTTTTGAGACTAAACCTAATTACTTTAGGAGATTAGGGTCGACATACTTGTTTAAGGAAGATCACCACTCTCATTGTGGTCAGCTGTGTAAGTCAAATCTAATTGACTTAGAGGATCCTCAATTATTCAGGTTATTATTATGTGCTTCTAAGTTTTTATTTGAGTTTTTCCAGACTCTAGAACCTGAACATTTGGATCTAACCTATGAGGAAATGCAACCCATGAAAATATTTTATTTGGACCCAGTTATAGATCCTGAACCTGAACCACAACTAGATGTAGTTGTCTTAAACAGGAAACTAGACAAGGGTGTGCTTTATTTGTTTATTTTCTTGACAGGTTGCAGATTCCTTTTACTTGTGATAGCTCTATTTTGTTTTGATGACCCACAGATATTTCGGCTATTACTTTATGATTCTATGAGGTGACTAATCCTTTCTTAGTCTGGCTGAAGACTTTAAACTTAGCACTTCTTGGGAGGTAACCCAATATTCATGCGACACGGTAACATCTTTCCTTATCTCTTTTGCTTCAAATGGTAACAGTTTCTCCTTGTTCATGCTTTTAATTTCACCTTTGGAACATTGAGGACAATGTTAGATTTAAGTTTGGGGGTATAGGAGAAACTTTTTAGTTGCATAATTAAACTCCATAGCCTAGAAATTTATGCCCATTAAGGATGGCACTAACCAATCTAAGTGGATGGAAGCATTTTGGTTGTAGGAGTTGAGGAACCAATCTGACTAGATGGCAACATCTAAAGAGTCTATTCATAAAAGCACAGAGCTCAGGTGTTAGAAATAACATGATAGTTTCACCATATCTCGTTGAGTCCTTTTCACTTCTGTGTTTTGTTTTGTTTTGTTTTTAAACTATGTTTCTCTAAGTGATTAGGTGGGGCTCACGATTCAAGTTGTTACCAATGCTAGGGTGAATTAGAGTGATTGAGATACCAAAAAAAAAAATGAAAAAAAAAAAGAGAAAAAATAAAAAAACAGAGAAATTGAGACCAGACCATTAGACCAACTGGAATAAATTCAATAAAGTCGACCACTGGAACCCTTGTATATGCCAGTTGTGTTGACCTAGAGTTAGGATTACCGATCACTGGTTCCCTTGTATATGCCAGTGTGTTGATATTAGTCAGACTAGTATCTCAGTCCATTAGGATAGGTTCATTTTGGCGGAGGCCTTCAGACAGATATGAGAAACACCGTTCACCTAGTAAACATCAAAACCATCTATGTTTTTCTCTATATCCATCTTCTTGATCTATCCATGTGATTAGTTTTGACTCCAGATATTGATGTCCATAGTGGGACTATCTGAGTAGAGCTCTGTCACTTCATATGAATTTTAGTATGCTTGAGTGCGAACTCGTGTACAACAATTGGAATTTCGCATCAGGGTACTTCCTCCTGTAGTCAATAAGTATGCCAACCAAGGAGATTCTTTAGTGCCTTCCAAGGTTCTGTGTAGATAGCTAGGGTCTGGAGCATAAAGGGTTTGTGGGTATACCTCTGGTAAGCCCTCCGGAGACAACACTCCGCCACTAGGGACGCCTAAGGGTTTAAAGGCTTATTGCATACGTTAAATGCAATCGACGTTGCCTGCGACAGTGAGTTAGGATTTAATTTTCTAGATTAGATTTGCTCGGGGACTAGCAAATAATAAGTTTGGGGGTATTTGATAGACGCATTTATGTGTCTATTTTCATCTCGGTTTTCTATATTGTTAGTACCCATTTTTGTATTTATTTGAGTATTTTATGTCTTTGTAGGTATTTTTGGAGAAATAAACATGTGCGTAGAAATTTGCTCGAAAAGTGGTATTTGCACCCTCGGAAGGAATTACTGAAGGGACGACAGAAGTATGTTGGAGACACCCCAGGACATGTATTATTTACATCCTTCAAATGGATAAGGGGTACTCAGTTGATAAGGGACACCTCATGGAAACTACTATTTGCACCCCATCAGTGGTTAGGCGGAGACCACCTTTCTTCACAAATTCAAAAACTAAATTTGGCGGGAAAATTTTGTTCACATCAGCACGACTTTGCTGGAACGGAGTTGGAGAGATTTAAGGAGATTCAATTTCGTATTTCTTATGGGATGGATTCTAAAGGCGTAAACAGGGCTGGTATAAGTTATTTAACGGAGCAAATTGGACTAGATTATCGCGTTTCCTACAAAACTGTAAGAGAAATATTATCGAGTTTGTATAGGATTGTTTATAGAAGTTACGTGCAGAGAAAAGAAATATATTTGCTTTGGGAAGATTCGGTTCTATCTTTGGAAGTGCTTGGAACAGCTCATATGCGGTAATATAGAGAAAGAAAAGGAATTATGCTCGGAACTTTAGAGAGAAGCAAAACAGAGTATGGTGTACTCTCGGGTACTTTGTTGGTGTTATTAAAGGCAGTTACATGGAGAAAATATTCCGAGAGATCTCATTCAGTAAATATAGAGGAGTTTGGGTTGAAAAAGGGAAAGAGACGCGTACAAAGAGGCAAGGAAATCCCGTAACTTTGGAAGAAAAGTCCGAGACTTTTGGTAGAAGAAAAGAACGATTTTCTCGAGTTTTTATAGCCCTTTGGTGTATAAATATAGAGGCTCGAGTTCCAGGGAGGGAGTCGAGTAGTTTGGGGCCTTTACGTAGTTTAGGGGAAGCTCTGGTACGAAGAAATCACGCTGCAGAGAAAGTTGCAGCAGCAGGAGGAAGAAGACGAAGCTGAAGCTGAAGAACATTAGACGAGCTGTGCAAAGGATGAACCTTTAGAAAAGGAATTTGATTATAAAAAAGATTAAATTAAGAGTTAAGTTAATGAAAGGAATAAAATGAAGTAACGGTTTGATCAGTAAGAATGAAAACGAATCGAAAGCAATCACATTTGGTCAATATCTTTTTACTGCAAATGAAAACACAAAATTGGGATTAAAAAAATAATATTGATGAAAAGAATCAAATAGAAACTAAACTCATCAAACACAATATTTAATCAATATCTTTTGATTGCATCAATGACATAAAATTAGGCGTGAGGTATCATGAATTCATTGACGTTAAACAAAAAATTAAAGAGAAAAGCTAACAACAATTTTAATCAACCAAAACAATAGTGAATCATACCTTGGGAATAGAGTTGTGTACATGATGAACATTTGGGAAAGGAATTTGATTATAAAAAGGATTAAATTATAAGTTAAGTTAATGAGAGGAATAAAAGTAACCCTTGACATTAAAAATATGATTCGTTGTCTTAGGTAAAATCAATATGTGAATTAATCTGGACCCTTCTTTATATGTCTAAACTGTAGATTGAAAATCTTAAATATGTAGCTCAATCTGGACCATTTTCTTAATATGCTAGAAATGTAACGAATAACTTAAATATGTGTCTCAATTTGGGCCGTCCGTTATGTGTCTAATATGTAGATCTACGTCTAAATAGAAAAACACCATTGTCCCTTATAATATATAGATTACACGTGCTAGAAAGACACAAAGCTTGATTATAATGGGTCTCCATGAACAAGTCAAACAAGCCACCTATTCAGTTTTACTATCCTTGACAAAAATGGCAGAAGAATAGGAGGATACTTTACATAACCGCCGGAATTTATAGTAGCAAATAAATGGACCCTACATATGAAGGTGAGGATAATCCGTTCCTACAGATACGCCCATAACTAAATGACCATTATCAACGGAATTTTTTTAAAAATATTTTTGCTAATAATATTTAACTAACTAAGGTTAGTCCGTCTGAAAATGTGAAAATGTAAATCTAATCTCAAATTATTATGGAAATGAATGGTTTATGGAAGAGAGAGGAATCAGATTTGGGTTAATTTTCACGAGTCGAGTCTATGCATACTTCTTTAAAGAGCGTGCACAAAACAAATCAATTCTATTGGCCGGCAGAAAACCAATTTTGTGCACGTTCCTTTTGAAAAGTGTGCACGTAACAAAACGATTCTATTGGCTAATTTTAAGAGACAGTTATCTCATTAATTATTTTCTTATTTTTATTGTTTTAATTTAATCTAAATCTTAGAAAGGTAATATGGTATATACAATATCTACTAATTACCAAAAATATGGGATTTGATTTTCATAATTGACGCAGTAAAACTTTAACTCATAAACAAGCCACCACCTTCGATATCGCACGCCATTGATGAGTTTTTCTGTAAACAGTTCCTTCTTCCATCCTTATGATTATGATTCTTATGATAATGATTATTAGTGCTAAATTGACAAACTTCCACAACAACAAAAACTGAACTTTAACAGTTCACCATGATAATTGACGGGGACAATCATAATGAGTGATCAACACATTTTAGAATCCCTGCAAATTTAACTATTAGAATCCATACAAATTTAACTATCACTGATGAGATTATCCATTCTCTTAAAACTATCGTGGTTGCTCACTGTTTTTGTGTTTGAATTAACCATCTTACACAGTCAATGTTTTTGTGTTTGAATTAACCATCTTACACATTATTGTGAATATTTAAGTGTATGTTTTCGTTCTATATTTTGTGTTTTAAGGATCCTATATTTTAGGAAGTTATTAAATTTGATATATATGCTCTTACCATTTTAAGAATTTAATGAAATTAAAACAAATAAAAAAAGATTTTTTTGTATTAGATAACTGGATGTTTAAAGCAACCAATGAAATCACTTTGTTACGTGCACACTTTTTAAAGGAGTGTGCACAAAATTGGACTCATCGTAATCTTCGGCAAAGTTGGATGATAAAGCATTAAAGAGTGTATCTTACAATTTTGAAAAATTGTATCAACAAACGAACAAAGAAAATCTGTGCACTGTATCTTAAAATTTTGAAACACGAGATATCTTGTATGCATGAAGAACACCAAGCAGATCATAATTATAAGAAGAACATTCAAAAGGCAATGCCTATGATCCAACTGAATAATCACAACAGGCACAGAACAAGATCTGATACCTCGTATCGATTATCAATTTGTGATTGCAAACTAAATAGTCAATTCTTTAGCATAATCCACTACATTAAGTAACTAATACGAGCTATGGAAGTACTTTGATTTGTAAGTCATATGGGTTCTTAGAATAACAAGTCAGTATAAGCTCAATTGAAATTAATAGGGATCCACTGATCACCGAAATCAATTACATACACTATGTGACCAAGATCATCACATTTTTTTTTTAGTTTAAATCTAAATAAAGTTTGGACGATCATTATCAAAGTTCATAATGCTTCAAAAAAGAAAAAATCAAAGTTCATAATTCATGAAAAGATATTGATGGAGGCGTTTTCTGGGGTCATGGGGGACAAATCATGTATTGACACGTGTCTTTGCTATAAATTGATTCCATCAAATTTTGTTTCCAAATATATAAAAAAAAGTATATTTTTGGTGAAAATAATGGTTATCTTAATTGGTGATATTTTATCCTTTACATTTTTAGTAACATAATTTGTTAAAACAATTAATTGGAAAAACACATGTCAAGACATGATTTGTCCCCCATATCCTCATCATAAAACGCCACCATCAAAAATTTACTCCCAAAATATATCTCATGTCCTAAATTATGGAGATATCAAAACACAAAATAGGTAATTTTTTGAATTGGTCTAACTTTCTCGTAGTTTCCTTCTCTTTTTTTTTCACGCCTATCTTGGATTGCCTTAGCAACAAATTCTCGAAACACAAGCCTTCACCATGATCGAGAAAAACTTAGTTCATCTGCTTTGGGTAAACAAAATATGAATGATTAGATGAATAATTGCCTACAATCTAGCACTTCCTATTGATTTGTTTGGACGAGACTTGTCTCCTGTTACGAAAACCGAAGACTGTGTCTTTCATGGTAATCCAACTACTACCGGATTCTTTCCTCAACGCTGCCCTTCATCATGGATCGGGCACTTGCCACATCTTCCTACCTGACTCCAGAAGCATGTCTAAAAAAGCGCATAGTTTAACATGAATCATTAATCAGAAAATCAGAATCATATGTGCCTTCTATTTGTTAGACTTCAACATGGATCATTGATAGGCTATAGTTTTTATCATGCTGATCAACAGCCGACAGCAAAGTAAAAGTTAGTATAATTTTACCCATTTTTAGAACCCTAGTTTTTAGGTTGTATTATATATTGCATATATATAATTTTCCATTTCTAAATTGTAATAAATGAAAAATAAAAAAGAAATTCATTTTATAATATAGTGAACGGTTTGTTAATTTTGGGTGCTGCTAACTTGTATACCCATATACAAAATAAGCATTAATTATTTGTTCCCTTTTTGATCGTTTATAGAAAAATTTGCATTGAAACCTAAACTCACTAATTTAAGAAATTAATCATAATTAATACTATATTATTCCACAAATACCCTTAAACCGGTAAACCATGCATGAGATCTTACAGCTAAAATTATGCCTTTCTTTAATCCCTTTTCGTCCCCTCTTTTCTGGTGAAGGTTATTATGGATCTGCCATTAAAAATTCAAATGAGAAAAATCAAATCAGCTATTGGTTTTCTGGGTTAATTTGGTTAAAATATTTTCTTAAACTTCTCTGTATGTGTACTTAGGAGTGGTAAATGAAGAACATAACAAATATATGTGTTCAGTGGGGTAGAAAATGTGGATTCTGTTGATAATCATGGGAAGATGAATTAAGAAACAAAATTCCACCTTAATGTTGACCACCCAAAAGAATTTAACCCATGATTCTTAGTACCCTATAGACAAAAATCACAGATTTTATTCAAAAATCATAGATCTATCTCTATCTTATAAAACCCTAAGAAAAGTTGCGTATGTTTTTCATCTTCAATCTGACGAAATAGATCATCTCTAATCCTCTATAGACAAAATCAAAGATACTGATCATGGGGAATATAAGGGCAATAGACAATTAGGTTAATTATAGATAGTAAAAAAAATTTGTGTCTTATGGGTTTTTGAGCGCCTCATAATCCATCGGATTATTTTAAAATAGTGTGATCGGGTTACACTTTATATCATCATAAAAATGGAGAAGAAGAGATAAAAAAAAAGGAAGGAAGAAGAAAAGAGAAGAAAGTGATTGTTTTTATCGCCTTTGTTTTTCTTCATTTAATAAAGTCTAAGGGTATTAGTGGAACACAATCTTAATTAGAGAGAAATTTTAATGAGGTACTATTTCACGAATTAATTTCAATTTCCAACATAATTAAAGGTCCATAATACCCCTGTTAATTTGTATATGGGTGTACAAGTTAACAGGACCCGTTAATTTTAGCCAATAAAATTGATTTGTTTCGTGTAAACTCTTTAACAGGACCCGTTAACTTTCTTTAAGGGAGCGTGCACAAAATTGGATTCAATTTCCACAAAGTTGAATACATGATTGCTGGCTTCTTTCAATCATGTCATGGATTAACTAGTCCGACGACTCCGACCAAACACTTGACGATACTTTAATAGAGTCTCATGCTTGCAGGTGGAATAATAAAAGAGGGGGAATCAAAACAAAAGAAAAGAAAAGAATAAAGGAAGGGCACAGCAGACTTCTTTTAGAATCGAGCTAGTCAGCCTCTTTGTCATGTCCTTCGACTGTTTCTGATGAAAACTCTACATATACCATTAACGATTGCCGATCAAAAAACATCGACACGTTCAACTCCAGAAAACTTAACATACAGCACCTCTTTGCTGTTGGGAAAACCCTAAAAATGAAGAAAAATTTGCTTGGAATTATTTTCTTTTGCTGCCTCGTGTCTTTTAGTCGAGCAACTCAAGACCTCTCAATTCCGGCGAAGCAAGATGATGAAGGTTCTCAACACTTGGTCTATCAAAATCATCTTTAAGGTATTTTCTGATGTAACTGTTTTTGGACCGATGGTTAGTTAAAATGAGATTCTACATACTTTAATCGAGCAAAAACAAAAGAGATTCTACATACTTGGTCGATTGCATTTAAGTTTTAGTCTTCAAGTTTTGTGATGCAACTGTTTTTGGACCGATGGTCGGTTAAAAATGAGATTCTACATACTTGGTCGATTGCATTTAATTTTTAGTCGACATAGTGTATAATGTATACTTTGAGACGTTTGTCAGCCGTTTCTATCTTTAATTTATTTTATTCATTATTGTTTAAGGTCCAAGGGAGCAGGAGGAAAAGCCAGGAATGATCGAGAGAGAAATCAACAAACTAGAAGGGAATGCAATAATGAAGAAAGGAGAGGGAGGAAAAGCATACGGTCGTGGAGATGTCATCAAGAGACGATCGAATAAAAGTGGAGGATCGTCTTTAATGTCAAGAAAAAACTACTCCGTCAATTTTTCATCATCAATCGGTTTGATGCAAATAATCATTTCTTTGATTCTTTCTTTTTTTTCTTTCCTTTCCCTGCATAATAAACAGGGCGTCGTCACTTTTGGTGTTAACAATCAATTAATCAAATTTGAGTTGTCCCATTAGTAGTAGGGTGTTGAAGTTACCTAGTTGATAATGAAACCCCCGGGAGGTTAGAATTCGTCCAGTATATAACAACCAAGCAGACATTGAAGTCAAATACTAGACGTTTTGTGTAATCTCAAAAAACATCCACAAAATCAAAAAGTGCAACCACAACGGCCCTGATAGCATTAGAACAGACGGCATATAATGACGCTAAGACCATCTCCAACGAGGGAAGAGGGAATTCTCTTAAAATCCGACGTGGCAGCAAATAAAATCGACGTGTAAAACAATAAGGAATCACCATGTCCAATGGTGGTAGAACTAAAGAGTTAACCGATCCATTTACAGAGGTGTATTGGATCCGGATTTATTTGGATAATTAAATATCTTTAAAATTCCGAGGTATTCAATTAGGATTATTTCAGATTCCTTAAATATTTTAGGTATTCAATTACGATTATTTTAGATTCTCTAAATATCCTAGGTATTCAATTAGGATCAGATATGAATCGGGCTGAACATGGTATCGGTTAACCGTTGGAAACCGACCGAACCAGACCAATAAGCAAGAAACTGAACCAAACCATTTAGATTTGGATTGGTTTGGTAAAAAAAGTTGAAAAACCAACATTACTGGTTTGGTTTTGGTTTGACCTGAAAACCGAACCAAAACCATTGGAGAACCGATTAATTTTTAAACTTAGTTTCTACCGTCGATTTAAAAGTATTAGATTCTACCCATTGATTTAGAGGATAAATAGAAACCCTAAATCTAATATTTCATTATGATACTCTCCCTCTTTCTCTTTCTCCTTCTCTCAGCCGCCTCCCTTCTCCACCCCCAACAACAGCTGCTGCTACTTGACTTTTTTCTTCCCGTCTTCCTTCTTTTTTATTTGTCAATAACTAAATTAAGATATATTATATATCTTCTTTTGATCTCTAGAATTAGAGTAAGCTTTAACTATTCTTGATTTATTTTTTTTGTCTGTATGTTTGTGTAAACCAATACTATCGGCAACTACGATTTTTTTATCTGTAAATTTGTGTATTTTTTTTTGGTTTGACATAATTATTGGTTAACCAAAAACCACTGGGACAAACCGAAACCAACTGGAGCCATTTGGAAACCGAATCAATGGTTAATGGATTGGTTTGGTTTAGATTTTTAGAAACCAATAATATTGGTTTCGGTTTTGGTTTGGCTAGAAACCGAACCAAAACCGACCATGAACAGCCCTAGATATGATATATTAGGATTTTCTAGGATATGTTTAGGCAAAATATATATAAAATTATCCTCTACCAATCTCGACCAAGACCATGAGATTTTCATGGATACTCACGGTAGTCATATATTCATATATATATGCGAGTGTTTTTTCTTCATCACCGTAAACAAAATGGATCCTCCATCTCTCTAGCAAGCAAGACAAGGTACACAAGACATATGTATTTCTCAAATTCAAGATCATTGTTTTCCTGTTTGATTATCAGTTTATTATTTATTCTATTGTCATTCTACTAACTTGCTAAAAGAAGTTATTATGGAAAATGATTTTTCTTCTTTCTTTAATTACTGATGTGATGTATGTACAAGATGATCATCACTTTTGCAAGTGATTCTGATACGATGGCAACTGACCCATTTGCTACTGTGATTGATCGGGTATTCGTCGTCATTATTTTGATGAGCTTTTTGTTTGTTTGTTTTTTTGTTTCAGGAACAAGAGACAGATTTTTTATTGCGTGAAAATGTATTGTTTTTTAGTTTAATTTTTATATTCATTAGTGCTAACGTTATTTAACAATCATAAAACACGTGTTGCTTGAACCTCTAACCTTACCGTACCCAATCTGTATGTACTTGAAAATACGTAACTAGAAATGTCTAATATGGGGGAAGAACAACAAGAGGTTGCAAAGAGTAAACGAAGGTCGTCATCCTGAAACTGCCAATGAGTTGTTCAATCTTCGCCATGCTTCATTAAGAAATGTAGTTGAACGAATATTTGGTATATTTAAATCTCGTTTCACTATCTTTAAATCGGCACCTCCATTTCCATATGAGACACAAGCACATATTGTATTAGCTTGTGTTGGGCTGCATAATTTTCTTTGAAAAGAATGTCGATCAGATGAATTTTCACCTGAAGAGGATGATGATTCTTCGTCTTCGGATGATGAAGAAGAAGATTTGGATCCAACTATTCAAAGTCAACAACATCAGCGTGCAGATGCAAATAAATGGTGATCAACTATCGTCGTTGAAATGTGGAAAGATGAAACCGGTGAAGGAAATAACAATGAATGATGAGGTTATTTTACTTACATGGATGAACTTTAGATTATAATTAATTAAGAGTAATAAGGATTTTATTTTATTTATTTATTTGGGTATGTTGAACTTTTTTTAATTATTAATTGCTCATTTTTCTTAAGATATTTGGTGTTGAAATTTATTTCAATCTTTATAAATCTAAATTAATCCAAGTTACAATCCATTATCATCTGAAAATATATATCCTTAAGAATCTGAAAGATTCATTAAGAAACCATACATATCCACCAGATTCAGGTAAAACTTATATCCATATAAATCCAAATAAATCAGGATCCAATACACCCTGTTAATGTTACACGGTCGAGTTTTAAATTCACGATCGGGGTTTTCTTTGGCGAGGAACCTTTCCTCCACATTAATTAATAATATGATTTCAGGTGAATTTCCTCTATTGTAGTTAAAAGCTGAACAAAGCTCTCTTTCTAGAACTTCTGCCCCCACCAGGAAATATTTAGACCAATAGGAAGCTCATGTTATTCCACACCACCAAAATTTCGTCCGGAACACCACCAAAGCTTTTTCAATATTTACGATACTTGGTTTCCAGCGAATATCATACCTAGGAAAAAAAGGTGACTTGCGTCTTAATTATGAGAGATTATTTTCCTTATGCAACTAAACCCTAATCATCAATGGTTTACCGCAATCCACCACGTTACAATCGATAAATAACAGAATATGTTGCCTCAATTTTGTTACAGGTAAAAGATGATAAACGGAGGAAGAAAATCCTAAAACGATAGAAAGAAAATCCTGAATACAGAAATCAATTGATGATTTGGTAAGGCATCCTGTAGATGTTGTACTCAAGAACAGTTTTTTCATCCCCTTTAAATTATAGTTTCCTTCTATTTTGTTATCATCATCATCATCTTTTAGAAGTGCTAAGGGAAATTACAAGTGATAAGACGCAATTATAGATTGCAGGGTTTTCCGTTAATCTTCTTCGTATGTTCAATCTCTTTTAGTTTTATTCAAACTGTTGATATGTCTGCTTTACTTGCATGTGAGATGGATTCCTTATCTTAGCTCTTCAATTGACTGTTTGGTTGCAGGGTCTTTTGCATTGTGGTAATGTGGAATCTCCACTCCAGTTCCAATCTCAAGCTCTATGTGGCGCTAATTTTGTCTTGCATTTGGAGTGGCTTTTTTGATGCGCGTAACTCCTAAGTTCTCTTTGCAGACAGAGTGTTTCCGACGGAATCATAATAGTATTAGGAAGGCACAACCCTTAATTTGCTCTTTGACAAGAAAAGTGGAATCACTGGATCGGCAAATAAACACAATTTGATTATTTTAATTTATGCTTATTTCTATTTTGAAAAATGTTCTTTGATAATCTTTATTTCTGTTTGATGCCACTAATTTCAAGAAGGGTTTTCAAGAATTAGAAAATAAAGTTGACGGCCGTTGTAGAGATGCAATTAAGCAGAGGCAGAGCTTAAAAAATGAGCTCAAAAAGTGGTGGTAGAAAACAAAAGCTTTGGTGTTTTGTAATGTGTACTCGACTATGACTCCTCATATATATTTTAGTGCTAATATTTTTGATATTATTGTCTCCAATATGAAGAATTCGGGGAAATCAGCAAGGTCTAGATAGGCTGTATCCAAAGAGCTCAAGAGCGACCTCCCATCCCATCTTCCTGTTCACTGCATAAGCTCATGCTTTTTTGTCCGAGACAATTAAAGGGTTCCCAAGATGGTCTTCTTCACTCAAGATACGATTCCAAGCCTAGACATTCTTAGTTTGCGTGTCACATTTTATTTTTTATTTTTTACAGCATTCTCATGTTGATGTAATATTCTTCCCATTACATTCACAATTTAATCTTCCTACAGTTTCCTCCATTTTTTTGGATTCTGATTGAAATTTGAATGGATTTCTTGAATTTATAGGTTACATATATCAATGCTCATGCAACATCGACACCTGCAGGAGACTTGGCAAAGGTTAATGCCATCAAGAAGGTCCATAAGAACTTTTGAAATTATAGATGAACAAAACTAAGGCAAACTCACTCCTAAGCTCTCACATTTTACTTTTTAAAACTGACAACGAGAAGATAATTAGTATTGCAACTCTGTGTCTTCAAATACTAATTGATTTTAAGTTCTCATTTCAGTCAATTATTGGACATTGGTTCGGACAACTGGTGGATTACAAGCCACAACTATACTCAAAGGTATCACAACTTGATGGTTACATCCAACCATTAAACAAATGGCATTTGCACATTTTTACTTTTTCAGTAACTTCATGTGATTCAGGGAAAGCGAGTTGAACGGACAACAGGTAGCTAAAAAGATCCTATATAGGATAGATCTATGTTAATTCTTGAAGATGGCGTACTTACTACTCTGTACTTTACGATTTGCTTATTATGTTTTTCAGTTGTTGTAGAAAAAGCTATATCCAACATACATGAAACTACCAGATTTCCTATCCCTTTGGTTGTCCTTTGGCCACATGCGTAAAGAATTGACTTCAAAAATTGGACGTCTCCACAAAATGATTGTATTTGGAGCATTCAAGAAATGGAGCAAATGTACCCAGAGTGAAAAAACTAATTATTGTATTTGGAGCATTCAAGAAAGGGAGCAAATGTACCCTGGGTGGATACAACTAGAGCTGGCAAACAAGCCAAAACCCGCGGGTTAACCCGTGTCCGGCCCGTGAAAATCCGAACCCGGCTCGGCTTGTTTTGAAACAAGCCGGGTTCGGGTTGGAGAAGTGTCGGCTTGTGAGTAAACGGGTTAACCCGTCCCGGCCCGTGAATCCGCGGGTTCAACCCGTAAACCCGTGACTGAGCTATCTTCACCTATAAAAGACACAGACAACATCTACCATGTACAGAATAGAGTTATCATTTTGAATCACTGTTTTTTTCTTTCAATACTGGATGTTTTTGAGATTCAATTCCCGGGGGTATAGGTCCATAGAAACACGCACATTGCGTATGAATAATAATAACATTAAAAGAACAGATGATTGAGTTTCAAATAGTGAAGAAGACGCTGATATATCTGTGTTAATCAATGAGAGATTGCTCTCATTTTAGGTAGACCTGGAACAGTTGACAGTGTAACTCTTAAAGCCTTGCCACATTGAAAGTCATGGAACTCAGACTTCTTATGGAATTTGAGGAGCTTGATGTACGAACCATGCCTGAACTTGAAGTTCAGTGTAAAAAATTAGATAGACAAATTATGATTCTCTTGCAAACAAGACAACATTTTAGAAGAAGATAGGTTGCCACATACCTCAGTTTATTCCAGTTATGTAGTAAGATTGAAAGTGTCATAGATCAGAGAATGCTTGGTTTCACTACGAAGCTTACTTAGATGTCAGTAAGAATTAAAGTTGATTCAGTACCTATACTCCCCATTTTCCGTTTAAAAACCCACGAAACAGCAATAGTTTAAAACGTAAAGATGTATATGGTAGATTACAAGACATGTCAAGCTAACAGGTTACATTTATCACCTATCTGCATACAACTGCTGTAAGTAAACTAATAATGTTACTGCGAATGAGATGGTTGAATTTGTCTTCAGTTCTGAACGGGCGGGCTAACCCGTGAACCCGCGGGTTCAACCCGTTACGGGCACGGGTTGAAGAAATGACAACCCGTGAAGAATTTCAACCCGCGGGTTTTAACCCGTGCTAACCCGAATCCGTGGAACCCGTAACGGGCAAGCCCCGGCCCGCCCGTTTTCCAGCTCTAGATACAACTAAGTGTTTTAGGCAAGCAAATATTGATGTACTGTCAAGTATCAACCACATATGCATTTAATTTTTTAATTTTTTTACATGGATAAAATTTCTTTGCCTATGTGAGATTTATTATGGTTCCTTATCTTTCTTTATAATTAGGGACCCCTAAGTTGCCACATGTCGATCCCATAACCATTCTTGATTTTAGTGAAGCCACATCAACGCAATCTTTCCATGTCGTTACAATTTCAGCGCCATGTCATCGGACATAATACACGTCTGTTCATATCTTTAGTCACATATTGAAACCCTTCGGAAACAACATTCTTAGAGGCACCAATATTCACACTTCCCAAGCGACACATTCCTTTGGAGGATTACAAAAGAACGTTAAGTATATCCATCTTTTCACGAAAACCTCTTCTCGTGAGATACTCATCACTATCCATTGATATCGCCTGTTGTATTTTTCCCTACAATCATTTTCTCCCCCACTTATTAGGAGATAATTCTGAAAAACGAATTCAATTTTTTTTGGGAAAGAATAATAGTAATTGTTAGGAGCTCTTTAGTAAGGAGGATTAGGTTATTCAGTCAGTAATTAACCCAGATGTTAACAATAAGAGTAATTGGATTAGGATATTGACATGGCAAAAGCAGACATGTTTGAAGATTCCGAATTGGTGCAGCAAGTAACACTAAGAGTTAGGAATCGGGAGAACCACCTGAATAGGTTTAAAATAATCTGATTTAGTTTCAACGAGATTGAGAATTGTAAGAACCAGGGAAATGACGTGGATAGATGTTACCCGGAGTTATCATCTAAAGAAGAAAGAGCCAGTAAACAGTAACAACAACAAAAACTAATTGCAATCTATGTGGATCAGGGAGAAAGATTCTCCAAAGGAAGATGTAGAAGCCCGACTCCTTATTTGAAGTAACCATTGAAGGCAGTACCCCGTTGATAGTTGTCTAAAACACCTAATTTCATATCTAGTATTTATGCTTTCTTTGCTATTTTTCTTGTAAATTATATATCTTATGTTTACTTTTGAGTGTTTGGGTACTTTGGAGTCATTTGGAACAAAAGAAGAAGAAACAACCCAAAAGTCTTATCTCAAGTGCAAAGTGTTGGAGGCGGATTATTTCTCATTATTTTCTTTTATTTCTTCATCTATGTCTGAAAAGTATGTCGGCTTTAGTAATGCAATTTTTGTCTGAAAAGTATGTCGGCTTTAGTGATGCAATTTTTGTCTGAAAAGCACGACTGCTTTAGTGATGAATTGAAATTGAAGATAAAAAATGAATCTGAGAAGTAAGAGGCGGATGTTGTTGGTGAAAGAATTCAAGGAAGGAGACAAAGCACACTTTTGGAGCACAAAGGGCAGAATCGTCAATTCACAGGCGAGTGGTAGTTGGAGCTATGCGGCGAAGAAGCGTAAGAATGAACTGTCAGTTCTGCGCAACTGACAGGCCAAATAAATGGGGCTACCTCTTATCTACTCTCCCTGGGTGGTTGTATCCATTCCCACTCCCACACAAGACCTAAAATCAAGAGAAGTGTTTCTCTGCCTTCATTACACTCAGACATAAAATTCAAAGGAAATATGGATGCGTCTTTTCATAGAGATTGAGAGAGATCTGTTGCTGTGGAGGTCGAGAGATGCAAGGGAATTAGAAGATGATAATGGTTGATTGAGTTGCTGAAATTCGTAACTGTGGAGAAGTTGAGAATGATTCTGTGATGGAAATAGGAAACAAGGGTTTCTGAATCTGGATACTGGTTAGGATTTGAAGAACTGGTAATAACTGAGTAGTAAATCGAGAAGAAATCAAAGGGTTTGAGGCTGTTTCTACAACTGAAGATGTGGATCGTCACGGGTTTTTACTCAAGTTGAACTTCTGAGAAGATATGATGAGTTTCTGAAGCCAGGGAAGTGGGCAATGGTCGAAATTAGAGTTTGAATGGAATTTGATGAAGATGAGATGTTGTTGGTGATGTGTGGTGGTGGTAGAATTAGGTTGAGTTTGAATTGCAATTGCAGAAAATGGCGCTGGGATTAGATGCATGTTAGGGCAGGTGAAGCAGCTGAGGAGCTAGTGTATGTTGCAGCTGCTGTGTTGTGATGCAGGTGATGGCTAGAAGGGACTGACAATGAATGCTTTGTTAGATGTATGTTAGGTATTTGCTGATATAGAAATGGTGGTGTTGGTTGAGCTGAAATGTTGCAGCTAAGCTAGTTGCAGCTGAAATTGATATGTTAAACTAATTGCAACAACTGAAGTTGAAGCTACAGATGGTGTTAATGGTGGTTTCTGGTGAAGATTTAGGGTGCATAAGAATCAAGAAGAAAGCTAAGATGATATGATTGAGTTGCAGTTGGAGCTAGTGGTTGCAACTCAGATGGTACTGGTGACAAAGTGCAGGGAATTGTGCTGCCACTCAAAGTACAGATGAAATAGCATAGAATTGAAGCTGGAGAAATGAATGAATGGGTGCAATTGTGATACAGAGAAGACAAAGTGATGCAGTCGATGAAGTTTGAAGCTGAGAAGAATAGCTCAAGTTCAGGGGTTGTGTTGATTGAATTTAAGTATGCAGAAGTTAGTTGTAGCTACCATGGGGGAATCTGTGTGGAGCTATGGGCAGAGATCACAAGGAGTAGTTGCAGATGCATTTGCAGGTGGACTGATGGCTTGACTGGAGTGTTGTGGAGCTGAGATGGAAGTAGTTGTTTTTGTGCAGTGGGATTGATGATTGTGCAGCAGGTATCATGGCAGTTGCAGATGGAATTGAAAAGTGCCATGGGCTAAGCTGCAATGGTGGCATTGAGATTAAGAAGTAGAGATTAGTGCAGGGCCATCATGGATGGCTGCACAATGATGGTGATATAACTGAGTTTGTAACTCAGATGGAGGTTTGCTGATGCTATTGGCTCAAGGGTTGGATGAAATTTAGGTTACTGTGAGTGTGAAGCTCAAGAAATGGACTGATGGGAATTTTGTGCTGGGAAGATGCAAGCAGTGGTGAAGTTGGTGTTGCAGTCGATTGAGTTAATGGGTTTGTGGAGGAGCTGAATTGTATGGCCACAGAGTAGATGTATGATAGGGCTGTGTGTATGTGAATCGCAGCTGGATGCAGAAGGTTCAAAAGTAGCTGTTGTTGAGCTTGTGATATTGAGCTAAGCTGGTGGTTGATATCGAGATTGGCTTGATGGTACTGAGCTGGTGATACTGGTGGAAGAAGCTGGATAATTTGCAGCTGTCGGAAGAATTGAGGTATTGCAGGTGCGAGCTATGGCCTGGTGAAGCGCCAAGATGGCCATCGAATGAAACTAAGATGTGTTGTTGTGTATGATAAGTACAAGGGAGCTTGACGACAGTGGAGGAATAAAGTGTAGATGACGCATTTAGAAAGCTTGGTGCTGAGTTGGTTCTGTTGCTGCTAAGAGCAACGACTGAAGCTTGAGAATTTGTGGTGGAAGGAATTGTGTTGCAGTTGCAGCTCAGATGGAGATATCCAAGGGTAGTGAACTGTGAAGTTTGAAGCAGAATTGAGAGTCTATGATAATGGAGAATTTGTGTATGCGCAGCTGCAACTGGAGTTTCTACTGGTGGTACTGATACTAAGAAGTGAACTGGTGCAGTTCAGGTGGTGCTGCAATGGAAAGAGGAAATGTATCTATGAGCCTATGACAGTGCAGGTGCAGGTGCAAGGGAATGAATTGCAGGTGATGTGTGTTATGGAGTGATGATTATGGTGGTTGTAGCCAAGGAAAAGTGATGGTTGAATTGCATTATGGGTGCTGGAGCATTGTTGATACAAAGCTTGACAGATAAGAGAGGTTAGATATGTGCATAAGGTACATGGGAGGATTGCAAGAGTTTGCATCAAAATGATGCAACACTGAATGATGAAGAGCAATCATTGTGCTTTATTGAAGCATGGCCTGTGCAAGCTGCAAAGGCTCATGCCAAACCCAGTCATGCTAGTTAGGACCTGACTTCACCTGACTCGGTGATTGACCGGGTCGGCTCAGTTGACCCGACCGATATGACCCGTTGACCGGTGACCGGTTTGACTTTGCCGGTCACCTGAGCTATTTTCCGGCCAATTTTCGGCCACTTTTCGGCGACGATTTGGCAGAGTTTCTACATGGGTTTATCTCACTTTTGGGCCACGTTTTTCATCTAATGGGCTTTGAAGTTTTGACCTAGTTTTGGAAGGGAGAAAAGTTACAAAAAGATAAAGATTTCTACAACTTTATATCACGTATTATTTTCTACTTGGAGCTTTGGAGAGAACTTCTTCTAGGGTTTGCTTTCGTTTGTTTTCATCTTCTTTAATTTATTGATTATGATTATGATGAACTCCATTATTATGAGTAACTAAATACAATTATTGGTTATGGGATAAAAGTTGATTTCTCAAGCATGTTATTTGATTCTATGAATTAGTTTTGTCTCAACTTTATTGTTTATGATTCATGGTTTATTTTATCATATGATTTGATTGTTTGATTGGTTGAGTCCGGAATCAATCCGTTTGCATTCATCTCTAAAGCTATATTATGGTTTTCAATACGAAAAAGTTGTTTGTCCCTGATTTTAAGTAGCATAATTGTGGGTAGTGCTTGTAACTATATATCCTACTAGTCACATATGAATCATAATCTTGGTTAAATCGAATTACTGTTTTTACACGTTTGATTGCTTTGATCAATCTTATTCCATAAATCTTAAAGCTTTTAGGGAGTTAAACTTAATTGTGCTTTTACACTTTGGGTTACTTTCTAGGAAGAATTCACATATGCATCTTTTAATGTGGTTTTGATGAAATTAGGGAATTAGCGGGATATTCTTGCGATCAAGGTATCCTAAGGCTTTTAATAGATGAGAGATTAAATTATAATTCTAGTCATTGATGAAAATACATGTTTGTGTATGATACTATCCCATAACCAATATCTTCTCCTTATTGATTATTCCAACTATTTGCTTTGCTTTACTTTATTTTATTATATTTGCTAAAACAAAAATCCCCCTTGGTTATCTTAGAAACTGAAGATTACATAACAACAAAAGCCTCTTCGTGGATACGAACTCTTTCCTACCACTTACTATATTATTGTAGTTAAGTAAGAAAGTGATATTATATTTGACGGTTGATAACCGGTCACCCGTGATATGATGATTAGGGTTTTAATATCCAAACCAATCTGAAATGAATGTGTCCTTTTCTCTTTAATTATTTCTTTTATTCTCTCGCATTGTAGTATTAGAGTATTACAACCTCAAATTCGCCTACATATCATGACCTTTGATGTCTTTGACTCTTTGGAAGAACTGTTGGCAGCGAGGAGAAAGATGTAGGGTAGAGGATGCCACGGTATGTTAAATTGCAGACCATACTTGATTCCCGAAAGGCAAGAAACAAGTATTTACTGATTTTTAGCATTCAATCATGTTTGACATATTATATTTTCATTTGGTATTTGTGTATATATGTATAGGTTCTTATTTTTATTCTTTGTAGGTGACCTTGGCAAACCAACAATAGGGAGCGACAAGATGGAAAAAGTATGTACAAAGACTCTGATCAGAAAGACAAGGAATCGAACTTGGAAGCAACGGCTAACAAGAACGGAAAAGAATTTACATAGAGAAAGAAAAGAAATGCAAAGAAAGATGAGGGAAACTTCACGAGGTCTCCACTCCAACAAAGTATCCCAGCCAACTATTACTACTTATATATACCAAAGTTCAGACTTCGTAACCAACGCGGTTCTCATTGTGTGGTAGTGCATCTGGATAAAACTAATGGATTTCACATCATCATGTACGAGAGAATGTACATGTTAAAGGTTCAACAAATGGAGTTCATATCGGTCCATAAAAGTGGAACTAAGAACAACATCATTAAACCTATATGGTTGTAGAGAGTTCCAACCTTCCAATGACAAACTCCAATGGTACGTTTCTTTTACAAGTATGATTATATTTTCTTTGTACCTGTAATGGAAGTAAAAGTTTATAATTTTGAGAATGGTCAAACACCACAGAGAAATAATTTGCATTCTTGAGTTAAGACATGTTGGTGCAAATATTACTGCCAATGGAGTGATTTTTTTAGCCCGATGAATACCACCATGTTCACAATTAATATATAGACTTCGGTTTTAGAATGAAATGTTTAATGTAGTATTGTCAGTTACAAACTTTGTTAAGAGCTTCACAGAACAGTACATCCCAACATAAAAAGTTAGTCGTTATTGTTGGTGTTCAAAACAGTATACATCCGTGTTGTACAAGATGGTTTTTTACCCAATAAAGTTAAAAGGGACATAGCATTGGTAGTTCCCGTTCGCTTGGTCTTTTAATGGTTGCAGAAGCTAATATTATCATCGGAATGTTTTTTTACTTCATATGAAGGGAATGAATAAGGTGTCCATCATCCTTCCACTGATATTACTTACAAATTACATTCCACAAAACAGATTTCAATGACTGCACACAGATATATCTTCCACTTATGTCCATCCGGTGCGTATGCGCCGGGTTAGAGGCTTGTACATGTAATTTGAATTCTCAACTTACGAAGAATATCATTAGACAAAACTCAAATTATTATTCTTTTGGTATTTTAATTTAGCTGCTTTGATTTGAGACGAGGGGTCTTTTTATTGCCTTTTTTTTCTTCCCCGTCTTCTTCTTTTGTTTCATGCTTCAATTTTTTTGATCCCAAAAACTTCCCTTTGCACCAAAACATGCCTTTCTTGACAGAATGTTTAAGCCCGTGCAAAGCACCGGCGCAAAATCTAGTTATAGTTAATATTTAATCCTAGTCTTATGAAATGTTTTTTTAGTATTTAATAGTAGTCTTATTAAATGTTTTTTTAGTATCTAATAGTAGTTATAGTTGGTGGACCCACTAGGTTATTAAACGTTTTTTTAGTATTTAATAGTTGTATATGGTGGACCCCCTCACAAAAATGTATACCGATCGGGTTAGTGAACAGAGATGGGGAACAAATCGGTAAATTTCATACCGATCGTGATTTAGTTTCTATATAGGTGAAATGAATACCGGTCGGTGACATTTAATATGGCTTCCCTTATTCCCCTGTTCCCCAATCATATGAGACAGGGAAGAAAGGTTTCGGGGAATTCTGAACCCCATAGGAGATTGCGTTTCCCCAATTTAAGGGTACAAATCCCTCATTGGAAATGGTCTAAGTAAAAATGTGACCGACCCCTTGATAACATACAGTTATATAAAGGTTACATTGGTTACAACCATCTAGTCGGAAAAAATTTAAGCATAATCCTGAAATCTGGTTTGATTTTTTGTTCATTCAATAAGCTAAACGCTAGATAAAAGAAGTGAAAGGGGTGAATTATTTAGGATTTGATATTGTGTACATACATGTCTAAGAGCAACTGCAGTGGTGCGATCAAAACCAAAGATCAAAGATCAAAAAAAAGACCAAAATTTGGGTTTAGTCCGTGGTGTGACGCAACGGTAAATGATTAAAATTTCGTCAGGCGGACTTTTCCATTAAAATTCCATCAGGCGGACTTTAAAAGTCCGCCCCATCCTTTGTAAATTTTAACAGGCGGACTTTAAAAGTCCGCCTCATTAAATTTCCATCGGGCGGACTTTAAAAGTCCGCCCCATTCTTTGCAAATTTTAACAGGCGGACTTTAAAAGTCCGCCTCATTCCTTTTTTTTTTATTTAATTAAAATTTCATCGGGCGTAATTTAAATCTCCGCCCGTTAACAAGCGTACTTTAAATTTACGCCCAGCATCAAGCGTACTTTAAATTTACGCCCGACTATATTAGAATTTGGGATTTGGTCGCGACCATATTTGGTCTGGAATTTGATGTTTGGTCCAAATTTGATCTTTACTCCGTCCCACTGTGTTAGGATCTCATCCCATAAATTTGGTTATACTCGCCCACTGTGGATGCTCTAAGACGAGTGAATGTCATACCAAAATCACCCATTAGTAGTTGTTCAATAATACTTTAACGCCCGTAGTTAAAGTAGTTCTCTAATAAGATGCACTGGTGGGTGGCAACAGATAAGGTACTTCTCAACCAAACTGGCATTCCCAGGCGGCAACCACATGGAGCAGCCGAGCCAACCCTAATACTCCCCTAAGTTGGTAGACAGATGAACATCCACCTGATTTTGCACGCAACAATCTCATTTTCTTAAACACCTGGGGATGAGTTCCAAGCATCTGTACACTTAATTTCAAAACAACATGATCCTATAGCTAAGCGATTCTAAGCAAATCAAATCAAGAAACAAAACCAAGGCAAATATTTATAAAGCTAATGCTAATGTACACCTGCACTAAACCAACAATCTACATATACAGATATCAGCATCCAAGTAAGTTTTTCAAGATTTAGCATGATTCTTTTTACGAGGTCGATCAGTATATGAAGAGAGCAAGACACAGACCACTTCAAACTAGTTTGACTCGGCCTCTGCTGGGTTCGATTCCTTCGCAGCAACTTCAGGTGGTGATGCTGGCACCTCCGCGGACGAACTTCCAGAGTTGAGAATAGCTTTTTTGAACTGTACCAAAATCATGGTCATATTGTCACATCCCTCACCACCAGCTGTTGATGGTGCCAAACATTTGTCGAGCACTCTTTCACAAACCACTGAGAGCTTAGATTCCTGCATTATTTATGGTGTTGAATGATGAGTGAATCCAGTTTCAAGAAAGCTTGTAGTATAAACTACTAGGGCCATCAACAAATACCACTTCAACCGCGAAACAAAAACAAACGAGAGCCCATTATTCATCATTCCAGTTCATGATTTAGTGCGAGAGATGAAATTGCTATATAACCAGAACTGAAGTATTGGCATTATAATCTGCCTGGGGCACGGCACTGTCAGATCAACGGAACGTAAACTATTGAAGAAGCTCACAATTATTGATTTATTCTTGCATCAACTTCTTTTTATTATACTCGAGTACTTAGTTTGTTTATTAAAATTAATTATTTAAAATGTCATAAGCCAAATCGTGCACAAGAGAGCCGCGCCTTTCAACCAATGATACTAACAAACTGCAATTGGTATGTGCTCAATTCACAAACAACTAACTACCGAAGTTTTCAGATTTAACTATTTCCCTTGATGATCATCTGGTAGATCTAGCACCCAAAGGTAGGGTGTCTGCCAGCTGCAATGCCCGGACCAAATATTGCAATGGTGGCAGTATATGCTACACAAAACAAGGATTAGAGGTCTACTTACAGAGTTTAACTGCTCATGAATGAAATCAACAAGCTGCTGGCTAGACATACAATCCCTGGCAACAATCATAGCAGTGGCATCAATAACCAGATGACTCAGAACCCAAAATTAGTATTAAGTGAATTCCAAAAAGAAATACTGTAAACTGTGCATCAATCGGTGAAGTAAACAACTTGTGAGAGTGCTTCCCTCTTATTTCTTATGAGGCAAATAATATACAGTAAAAATTAAAAAAAATAAGGTAAGTGAGACGTCTAAAACTTGTCTACAGAACTATCGGTGCCAAACACCACAGTATGATTAAGAAGAATTCTTGTCGAAATATGAAGTACTATGTAGATGAATCCAGGCAGCGAACCAGTGTAGATTATTGATAAAATGTAGTCAAATAGGAGGGCTGCATAGTACAAAATTATTTAAATGCATAAGTCCCTAATATGTTGTATAACCCACATGGATATGACGCAAGGCAGTGACGATGACCGATGACCTACTTAAGATGTAAATTATCCATAAATTCACACCATTTTAACTTTTTGTAGACCATCATAAGCTGGGTGACTTAGTAAGCATCTCCCTGTGTTTAGTTTTAAGCTAACTTTCGACAAGGTAAATAAAAACTGAACCGGGTGAACATGCGTGTAAATTATATGGTGATTGGTGAGTAAATCATCCCACACGTACCTAAGATAAAAGAGTTCTCATCACACGCTTCGACAGCTCAACTAACAGAAACCTAGAAGCCAGGGGATTGGCAAGACCACAATCAAGATATTGGCAAACCAAATGTGAAAAGTCCCGAATTATGTCGAACAACAAAAAGCGAATTGCCAATTTGATTGAGCCAGGAGATTGCAACACTGAGCCTCAACTTTGTAAAGGAAGCATGATGCAGGGGCATAATATGACCCTTTAGAGTGTTTTTCTATTTAGGATTACCTTAGCTAATTTATCTCCTACGTAAGGGCGTTTTATGTCTATTAGCCTAGGGTTTCTCTCTTTAGATTATTTGCTAGTATAAATAGGTTATTAGCCGTCTCTTAGAAGGCGGACTTTTAATATATTTTCATACAACTATAATCTATTGATTATTGAAGAGTAATGGTTCTTTAACCTAGACTCAATTATATACGTTCTTATTGTTATCAATCCGATGTTCTATTCGATTATCTTTGTTCTGTTTGCCCTAGCTTAGTGTTCTGATTTCTAGTCTGCATTAATTGGCGCTAGAACAAAACACACCAACAAACCCTAGCTTCTACAATGGTAGGTAGGAATAGAGGTGGTGGCAGAGGTGATGGAAACATAGATTCTACCGAGTTACGAACCTTGGTTGAGGACATGTTGCGACAGCAACAGGGACGTGCGGAAGCCCTTACAGAGATACCGGAAGGCGGACGCAAACCCTTGGATTCCCCCGGAAGGAGTTTCTGAAGAAGATGAACACACAAAGGTCGATGAGAATCGTCGTTATGTTGTTCATGAGAATCCAGTATTCTCACAACATACCCCTTTGTATTCACCGGAAGGAGGATCAGAGGATGATGAACACCCATTTAATGAATATCTTTTTCGTAACCGTGTTGTTCATGAATCAGATCGTGTAAGATTACAAAACAGGTTACTCAAAGCCTTTGACTTGAACACCAAAAGGGCGAAAGTCGAAGTGGATGATATGGCTGGGAGGATGCTTGCAGAAGATTTCTTAGACTGGGAGGAGAGCATCGAGAAATATTTCGAATGGCAGCCTATGACCGAAACTCGTAAAGTGAAGTTTATCAAGTTAAAGTTGAAGGGGTCAGCACTACAATGGTGGAAAAGACTACAAGAACAGCGTATGAGGCAAGGCAAAGCAAAAATCAACACTTGGGATCACATGAAACAGAAGTTGCGCAAACAATTTCTGCCATCAGATTACACAGTGATGATGTATAAGAAGTTTCAGTTGCGCCAATGTGACTTAAGTAAGAGCACGAAGGTAACCAGCACATTAACCACAGCTGCTCGGATTACAAACAGAGTGCACAAGAAAGAAGTTCACTTCATTGAGGCTGATAGTGGTGAAGACACGTCGAGGGAGCTGAAATATGATGAATTTGTCAGTGAAGAACTGAAGTATGATGAATTTGTCAGTGAAGAGCCGAAATACGATGAGCTTGAGAGTGATGACAAAGTCATGGTTGATTGGGACTTACCACCGGTCTACGACTGCGATAGTTCCCCAGAAGTTGAAGAAATTTTTTTGTTTATTCCTGCTGGTATTGTTCCTTTTATCCAAGAAGACAGTCCAGAAGTTGAAGAGGAAGTTTTGCTTATAGCAGGTCCTGTTGATACTCTTATCGACAACGACACAAGCATTGTAAGTATTCCGGTTAACCAAACTCATCCGGTTTCCAAGAATCAAGCTACATATCTAGTAGATGATCTTAGCTTGAGATCTCAAATTTTATATACAGTACAAACTTTATGTACTGTTGACAATCCTAATTTGAGATCAGACTATCACAAGGAAGTTGGTAGAGAAAATTACAGAAGTAAGATTCATGGGAGAATTTTACTCAACACAGGGAGCAATTCGGTGATGGAGGATTTAACAAACTATTGTTTAAGTATTCCATCACTATGTTGCGAAGGTAGCAGTTATGGAACTCAAGTTTCATATATGGCAGAAAGTATTAATTTGAATTCAGACTGGTACGAGAGAAATTTTTGTCGCAAGGAAACTTGTGCCGAAAATTATACAAGTCGAATTCGAGGGAGAATTCTCTTGAATTCCAGGAGGAATACTATGGCAGAAGATTTGGTAGAGAAGTTCAAAAATAACATCACAGCCTACCATGACAATGGTACTTACATGAAGGGCACTCTCGTGCCAAGGCCCGCAACAACAGGTGAGGGAGATGGTTCATCACATGGAAGCTGTTTAGCAATAACAAATCTGGCTCGTAGAGGTTTGCCATTTCCTGTTGGTTTTCCTGGAGTTGTTTCTGCTGCAGTTATGGCAGCACATTATGATGTTCCAAGAAGTATACTTAGCATTGGTTTTGTTGTCATGATGCTGCAAGTTTTTATCGGGTTTTTGGTTGTGTGGTACCAAAACACTCTAACTGAATGCGATGCCTGCAAGAAAAACTGTAGACGGGTTTGTGTGCCTACTTTTCAGATTATGCCAAGAAAAGCTAGTTCGACACATACAATCGACGCGGCATGTACGGTTGAATGTGTTAACAGTGAGAACTGCCATGAGATGTTGGATTGTTGGGGTTTGATGACAAGTCAGTTAAGGAAGTTATGTGATGTTTTTAGAACTGAATCAGAACTTGGTTACTGTGCCGCTGTCCAAAGCAGCGAACAATTCTAATCCTACGTGGGGACACCACTTATAAGGAATGGGTTATTCAAGTTACAAGTCAGCACCTAAGAATTCTTCTGAACAGCAAAATTTAAAAAAAAAATTGGTATTCGTCTGGAACTGCATTACAGCAAGAGGCTGGGAAAGGGAAATGGAGATATGTTTGTCGTCATTTTCTGTAGGCTGATTGATTCCAGACATGAACATGGCGGTGCTGCAAAGGACGGGTTTTACATCAACACTGGACAACCTGAAAGCCTCCTGACCATATTCGTAGGACTGTTAAAGAACCTAATAGGGCAGGAAGTTTCAACAAGTTGCAGCCGTACTATACAAGTCGGACTCTTTGAGGAGTGTGAATCCAACGTTCAGAGCTTGGGTTTGGAGACTAGATTGTCGATAATCGGTCAAGACATGATCAAGGAGGGAGAGCTTATGTATCCTGTTACATTAGATGCTGGCCTTCCATTGTAGTTTATCAGACTAGATTTTGTTGACAATGATGGTGCAGTATGTTGTATTAATGTCAGCAATGGTCAAAGAAAGCCTAATCCATATCCATTGTTACAAACATCAAAGGTCGATAACTTTCGGCAACAACAAAGGTTAGACAATGTCAGCGCTAACTTCGTATATTATATATGGTGGTTATGCGTAGTTTCTATCGTCTTGGAGATTCTGGTCATTTTTTGGTTAAGAGTTCTGATTGCCGCGCGAAGGAACTTGTTAGAAGATGTTATTTCAGGCGTATTAATTCTGAAAGAACTAATGGCTAGTGGAGTTGGCAATATAGGTCAGTTGTCTGTTTTAAATGAAACAGTCAACAAGAATGGGCAGTACATGGGTACATCAAACAATAATCCAAGGCATAAGAAATTGTTACAAGGAGGACGAGCTATGGTTTTCTTTAATGATGTAACTAGTTTTGTTTTTGATCGAGGAAAGACGAAAAGAAAGATGGTGGTCACTGGTTTCAGAACAGAAGATGATGACCAGAGATTAGTATGTTCAGATTCTAAAGATTGGAGGAAAGAGTCGATGCTTGCTATTGGTGTAACTAAGCTCAGTACTAGAAGCGAAGGTTTGGGTTTTGTGTATGATCGCGGGAAAGCAGCAAAGAGATCGTATGATACATGGGACACCATTTCTTGCTTATTGCGTGTTAGGATTTCTAAGGCTAAAAGTTTTGTTTTTGACCGTGGGAAGCCAACTGAATATCATACAAGGGTACTAGGGAATGAGCTCGAGACAACTGTTCTGACTACAAGTGCTAGATATTTAGAAGATGTGCTCGTCGGAATCGAGCTTTCTTTCAACCTGGGGTGGTTGATGCAGGGGCATAATATGACCCTTTAGAGTGTTTTTCTATTTAGGATTACCTTAGCTAATTTATCTCCTAAGTAAGGGCGTTCTATGTCTATTAGCCTAGGGTTTCTCTCTTAAGATTATTTGCTAGTATAAGTAGGTTATTAGCCGTCTCTTAGAAGACAGACTTTTAATATATTTTCATACAACTATAATCTATTGATTATTGAAGAGTAATGGTTCTTTAACCTAGACTCAATTATCGACGTTCTTATTGTTATCAATCCGATGTTCTATTCGATTATCTTTGTTCTATTTGCCCTAGCTTAGTGTTCTGATTTCTAGTCTGCATTGAAGCATCATTGCGTGATGTGGGAAAAGAGATGAGGGGAAGGAGAACAAGTTACTTGCGATCACACACAAAACCCTTCTCTGTTACACAGACTACATACCACAATCTTACTTCATTGGTTTAGAAATTTCAACTTCAAACATTATTCAATGAAGCACAATCAGATTCGAGAAATGTTACCCAGATCAAGATTTTGATTCATGTAGTTGCCTCCCTAAATATAACACACTGTTCGCCATAGAGGCTGTACTTCCAAAATTTCATGTGCCCTAGTATACCTTTAATTTATTATCGTCCTACTAAGATAACTGCATCAAATGGTGGGGTATTCTAATTTAGAAGGCTTATTTTAGCCTTGCTAGTTGCTGCGTATTGTCTTTTACATCTTTATTAAACCACCTAGTGAAATGTGGCGCCTAGCCCTGCCTATGCGGGCAGTAGACAGCGGTAGACCACCTGAAAATTTCAGGTGTTTTGGGCACAAAGGGACGGCAGGAGAAGCACCGGAAACCTGGTCTTGAGTAGTTGAAGTCGTAAAGCAGATGCAAGGTTTAATTTAAATTTAATACTTTTGGGGACTTTATGGTGGAGTCGTGTTAATAAGAAGCTGATGGATTATCGAAATATATTGCTGAACTGTACCAGTAAATTTTGACGCAGAACTTCAGCCCTCTCATCCCCAAAATGAATAGAGAAGAGTCATGGTCACATGTGGTGCCAGTGTGTAGAAGGCAGTGATTGGATGAACAATGGTGTTAAAGGTAGATGGGAGAACTCAGAACTGTGATAAGGTAAACTTGAAGAGAATGGTGGCGAAGTGGTGTGCTATTGGCATCTCATATTTTGAATTATATGTGCTTACTTAGTATTTTAAGCATATTTAAGCACCATCAGTGTTTACAGTGTAAGTAGGTTGTGTTTCCCAACAAATACTTAGTTGTAGTGTAGGACACATGGACTAATACCATGGGTGCTTTAAAGAAATTATGAGCACCTCAACAACTTCTGAACTACAGACTACTAGAGACCATGACTGAATTTGCTGACAGTTGACTTTCTTCAAGGACCTCATAATAACAAAGAAACAAGAAGATTGAAAAATAAATAAACAGGACAGGAAAGAAAAAGAACAAGGGCTGACAGACTCACCAGATACCATCACAGGCCAGCACCATAAAATCATCATCATCACAAAGCTCAACCTAATTCCAACGAAATGAAGCACAAACATAAGAGATGAATGGTTGCACACTCCCAATTGTAAGGTTTCCTCGGTAAATACAAAATCCTAGATAAACAAAGCTGCTTTTGTATTTCCTAGCAAAAATTAGAATTCTAGGCCAGCACCATAAAATCATCATCATCGCAAAGCTCATCCCGATTCCAACGAAATGAAGCACAAACATAAGAGATGAATGGTTGTTCACTCCCAATTGAAAGTTTTCCTTGGGATAAATACAAAATCCTAGATAAACAAGGCTGCTTTTGTATTTTATAGCGAAAATTAGAATTCTAGACTACCATACTGACATGTTCTCCCCTATCTTAGGATGCGATTGTATACCGAAACTTTTCAGTACAACTTTGGTGGTAAACATGGGTAACCACTGGCTGAATCCACAGTACATATTATCCTAGGTCTTTTATATGTTAATAGTGCAGTGTACTTATAGTAACATGTGATGTTCTAGGTCATGAACTACATAGAAATTTATAAAAGCTTTACTTAACGAAATTCTTTCAAGGTCTTTTACCTTTTAGTCCATGATGTATTATATTCATCATCATTAAGCATGATTGTGACCTAGGAAATCTATTCAAAAGATAAAAGCAACATGGCCCTGATATATGCAAGCAGTTCTTAACGAGAATACAGTGGGGCACAAAAACATACTGTGTTTATGTCTGGACTGGCAGTTACTATTTGCTTTTCTGCAGGCAAATACTTGTTCTGCTTGAACTCCATATCACCTGCAAATAGAAATGGAGGGTTGGAAAGAAACAATGTTGGGAACTAAGAAAAACATGTCCTCTGATTTCAAGGGCTTGTATGCACGATTCATTTGTACTACTGAGAAATACCGATTGCTCTTGCTAAATTTAAGCTTCCATTGACACGCCCGGCATGGATGAAACCTCCAGCTTTTAAAATCCTTTCTTTCTCCACCTCAAGTTCAGGCTTGTGATCTCTAGATAAATTGTATGCCTACACCAATACAAACTCAGTGACCTTAACACATCCATTGTTGTTCACAGAAGGTATAAAAATAGGTTATCACGACTACAGAAGTTGTTCCAGTGACTATATGAGCTGCCTAAAATCATGATTAGGGTAAGGTCCTTGGTGGATCACCAGGTGGAGAAACTATTTTCAGCATTCATATCTACCAGTTCAATTCATAGATAGGACACAATCTGGTGTAGCATGGTTGACTGCTAAGCAAAGTCGTTGTATTTTACAGAGTCTACCAAGGACAAGCGCATTGAACATGCTCACATTAAGAAAAATGTTACCTGACCCTTCCTAGATATCACACACCGAGAATCGCCGGCATTAGCAACTACAAGTTGGTTATTTCGAATTATTGCAACGCACGCTGTGCTTCCAGAAGTTGGACCCGAAAAATCTGAATGGGGACCCTGATTCAATTTTACAAGTAAGACAAGCCTTACAGTTAATTTTAAACGTAACTGTTGTGAAGTAAAAAGCAGCAACAAAGCATGTCTCATTGTAAATACACGAAATATCAGTAGATTATAAAAAATCCTGCTGATTCGACCCAACTTCACCAATTGCTGATTTAAACAGGAGAATACATACATACATCAAATCCAGCAGGTGTGGTTACAAGGAAGTAACTAAATCAACACTTTCATTTTCAGACTAAAGCCTTCATGCTGGACTTTTTATGGCAGAAATAAAAAATATGTATACTAAATATATATTCTCAGACATGCCCGATTTTGTAAGGAAATTAAGCAACTGTATAGTAGGCTATTAAAAATATAACAGCAGTTGACTTGGGGAAATCCTTTTTACACCTGATTTGTATATATCAAGATAAACAGTATTTAGTTGTTAGGTGTATCATGAAGGCCTGTGGTATTCTTTGTTTAACATGCTATTCTGCTAATTGGCACTTTATTTTTAAACACGGGTACAGAAGTCATGGAAAGGTTGTAGAATTCATAATGGGTATAAAAGTCCCATCTAGTCATGATGCAGTGTCAAACATAACATCTCTGGCCATTTTCTAGCATATAATCAGTCATTAGGATGGTTAAAAATTAATGTAATTAGAGAAACTGAGTTAATAACCATGTCAATGTGCTTGATTTCCTAATGTGTTCTACACTTAAGGGAAATTACATCTTCCATAACGTGTAAAAAAACAACCATGGTTCGCATCAACAAATCAATTAAAAGACACGTGTAATAAAGATATAAAAGGGTTGCCTTATGCACGACGAG
This sequence comes from Papaver somniferum, assembly GCF_003573695.1. Lineage (NCBI taxonomy): Eukaryota > Viridiplantae > Streptophyta > Magnoliopsida > Ranunculales > Papaveraceae > Papaver > Papaver somniferum. The sequence goes on from NC_039365.1 coordinate 52,872,866, forward strand.
CTATGTCTCCAGAATTAAGTGATACCTCCTCAAAAGCCCAATCATCTATTTGGTCATTAGCTTCACCCCGAGGAGACCATATCAACCCTTCTATCATTCCAGTGAACTTGTTAATTTTATCCCCCAATACTGCCAACTCTCTCCAACCTCTTTGTCCGCGCATCATCTCATCCATTCTAATCAAAAACTTAAGTAAGAATAGAACAGACCAACATTAGATCGTACAAAAGAGCAAATAAAACTAATCGAAGAACCTGAAAAAAGATTTCTGAACGGAAGTGCCCAAGTCTCCAGCTGAGTAAGCTTCCTGCTTGAGCACCTGCTGGTGGAGGTATTTAGCACAAAACTTTGCAACTACTTTACCTGCAAATAAACACACTTCCATGAGTAACAAGGTATACGAAATTACTAATAACAATTTTTTATTCCAAATAGCTAACTTCAAAGGGAGAATGTAATGCTAACAGGTTGAATACCAAATATATAAAAATAACTTGCACGTTGCAAACGCGTGGTGCTGTTCCAGATCAGTCTCCTAATTATGCATAAAGTATCTTGCCACGCCTCTCATCTCCTGTTAATTTTCCAACAAAAAGTGAAATGACAGCTCCAGAAACTAACGGTGATCCGGCTCCCAGTCTACTCTAGATATTGTGGCGCTATCTGGTTGCATTAACTTGAACTAATGATTGCGAAAACTTGACCAAAATGCAGATTATATGGCTGAATTTGTTGCAAAGAAAAATAAAAGGTAGCACGTCCTGATGCAAAGTTCAAACTTCCAATGTAAATGACTACGAGTAGGCCTTCCACGAATTGATAAAGGACAAAAATGGGAGGCGGACGAATCTCAGTTCAACAGAGAACATCCATGAGACCTATGTAAGAGTCGAATTTCAACTGAAAACTTCTCCAGCAGCTCTTGTGGAGAACTGTAACTAAGATGTTTTAGCTCAATCATACCCAAAGATTAACTAATTTAAAGACCCGGTAGAGAGATGCTGACTGCCAAATAGACTACATACTCTAGAATCTGAGCTACTAGTTAACAAAGCTTTTGGGGTTCTTTATTTCCTACTTTTGAGATAAAAACCACTCTTCTTCATTTTCGTCACACGTATCAACTTCAGTTTTATGTTGGTAGTCAATTGGTACATGGGTACTTCTCAGTCCAAGAATGGATGGAGCGATGAGATTGTCCCAGAATCTGATATGCAAATACTTAGGTAGATATGATGCAAGAATTGCAGATCTACAGATGCATAACAAGGATTGAAGCTGTTTTAAATAATGGATGCATGAGATAACCAAACAACCGTCTAATGTCATAAAGCACATCCATGGACCGTGATGGTCAACCTACATTGAGGAACTTATGAACATTGATAAGGAGAAGTGATGGAAACAGAATTACTTTCGTAATATGAGTCATGACGACCACAGAGAAAGAACAAGAGAATAGTCTCCCAAAGGTGACCCATCTCAAATTTTATTTGGTCCATAACGTGTTCATAAAAATTTGGATAGATAGGCCAGCAACTTTTTCCTACTTGAGGTAGCGATTTCACAAAGATACTTCCAAAAATAAAAAAGTATTAATGAAAATAAATTAATTAAAAGACTAAAACACAACTGCCTACCTCCATGACCATCATATACACCAAAGAAGGATGTCGAATTGTCTAGATCAGGAAATGCTGCATGCTATACAACACAAAGCATTAGGGATGCAAATTAGACATGAATGCCTTGCAAACTTAGAATTATAGTCCAAAACAGATTTGCTAATTATGTAACCAAGTTCAACCTCTAACTTGACTTAACAATGGTAACATATGACATGACATTAAGATGAAATTTTCTTCTTGGGAAATACCATAGGACAGTAATTAAATGCAAACTCGAGCTTCCATAATTACATGGTCAGATAACAACGAGAGAAAAGATCCATTATATAGAATACCAGAAACCCCGTATTATTGCGTATGAAATCGTTATTTCCAGGTCAGAATCACAATCTTTGCAAAAGAGATAAATAGAACTTAAAAAATCTACCACTTAGTAATAGAAAACAATAAGAAGCAAAGAGTAGGCCCACTTGGTTATAAAAATGTGGCAGATGGTCCAGTAAGATAATCATTGATGCATCTAGTAGCTGACAGGTGACAATTCTTTCACCACCTAGGCCACAGACCAGACCGACAGATATTATATCCATGTTGGGCATGACAACAATTAGAAAGTGGAATATTAAGCATAGCAAAGGTTTCTGTGTGTGAATCTGTGTGCATGGTTGTGTAGGTTGGGAGGGAGGGGACTAGCTGTTGCGACAGACATAGTAAGTTTCCTAGAGAAAGCCTAGCACATGGTTTCCAACAAACTGTATCTTTTGTCATCTATTTTACAGAGACACAGAGAAGGCACCTGCAAATGGCTGTTACAACACTCTCTAATAGAAAGTAAATTATACATTGTGAAGTACCCATACTTTTTATAACAGAGATAGACAACACTTATTAAACCCCATCCACATATAGAAATAACTCAAGTTAGCAGAAAGTGTTACATTCAAAATCAGAAACAACACCCACTACACTGTTTGAACAGAGTACTCACGGCATCTTCCATGCTAGCACGCCATCCTTGCATGGAGGACAATCCAAACCTTAGTTTGTCATTCTCGCCATCTTCCGAAAACTTTTCAGTTTTAGGCGTGCTGAGGTATATGCCCATTTCTCAGAAAAGGTAAAACTTAACAATTATCATTCAGTATAGAACACATCAACAATAATTGACAATAACGAACGTACTAGCATTAAATTCCCACTACCACTTAAGGAATAAAACTCAGATTTACCCCAAGTTAGCTTACTTATGAGCAAAGCAGATATACAACAGAAGTCCAATTAAGTTCTAAATTAACTCCAGGAGATCAAACCTACATCAGCAAAAGAGAAAAATATATAATTACGATCCTGTAACAACTATCAATGTGAACAACGACAGATCGATTACTACAATCCTTGGCCCAACAACAAAAACAAAACCTATCATCAAAGATCGACCGATACAGATAACGTAATTCAACAAATTTTACAAAACAAATTAGGGTTTTTAATAAGAACTTACATGCCAGGTTTGATGGATCTTTATGAGTACTTGAACTGATGCAGAAGAGAGAGAGTAAAAATTAATCAATCAGAATCAAATTTGGAAAATAAAATGATGTTAAGATTCGAAAAGAGGCTGATCAGTTCAGAGAGAGAGAGAGGGATTACTTGGGATTTCCTCTTCTGCTTTCCTTTTCTTTTCTTTTCTTTTTTCTTGTGGGCTGCTACGTCAGTACACCACTAAACCTGGCAGTTAGAAAATTGAAATTTGGATTTGGAAGTACATAAATGTTTGGTGTACCGCACCAATGCAACGTGATGTTTTGGTGTGAGAGCCCCACCCTCTTGCAAATCTTTCCTAAAGATACTCTAATGGTCCTTGGATCTGATCACGGTGCACTGTATCCGTACGTGTATCATTTCTATTGGAAGTATACGTGTCTGTCTCAACTCTTATTTCACGATTACGGAATGATTTCTGTTATACAAAGAGATTAGAAAAATGTTAAATCAAATTTATTTATTTAAAAAAAAATAGGTAACCTGTTTATTTATTCACGAATTCTAGGTTACAATTTTATCATCCTACAATCTGTTGTAGGAAAGTAAGACAGGCTTTTTCCCAATTGGTCATCACTGTCGGTGTTGTTTGCTGTGTTTGATTTCCACCGCCTGGTCTGCTAGTTCGTCCCTGCCTGGTTTGCTTCCCTCAAAATGTATGTGAGTTGGTGAATTAGAATGCTCTGCATGAGGGTTTTGATTTCCTTGAGCATATTAGTTAGGTACCATGGTGTTGGTTTTTGGGATTGTACGAGAAAAACGAGTGCTTGCGAGTCGACCTTAAACCAAATCTTGTTCCATTAGTTTTGTGTTGTTATTCTTGTTGCTTTCAGTAATTCCCATGTTTCTACCAGAATTGATGTGGTTATCCCTAAAGGTGTTTCCATTGCTTTGAGTACTCAGCCATTGTTATTTCTGCATATGATGCTTGCGCCAGTTGGTCCTGAGTTTCCTTTTGAGGCTCTGTCCGTGTTGATCTTGATCCAGTTTGGTGTCGGGGCTATCCATCGTTTGTAGATAGTAACCATGGTAGTCCTTTATTGTTGATTTCTTGGAAGTATCGGTATGTTTGGTATGATTGGTGTTGTGTGTTTCTGAGCCCATTGGTATTCTTCAAACATTACCATTATGACATGGTAAATTTTCGTGGTCGATTTTGTTGTCGTTTGTACACTTTTGCATTCCTTGTCATCCATATGCGCCATATCGTAAATCACATTAGTCCTCGAGTTGGTTCTGAGTGGTTTTCTAGCACCTCTTGGATGTTTGCTGGGGTGATATGCCGGTGTTGTTGTTGATGATGAGGTTGATGTTGAAGTTGTTGTTGAAGTTGTTGTTGATGCTGATTGTGATTCCCTCCTAGCCGAGTTTGTTGACCAGTGCTAGGGCTTCTCGCCAGGTGCGACATTATGAGTTGTCAGATTGTTTTTGAGTAGTCGCATTCGAAAAATAGGTGTGTTCTGACTCCGGGTGGTTGTTACATTATGGACATGTGCTGGTAGTGGTGATATTTAGCCTGTGTAACCGTTTGAAGGTTGGTAGGCCATTGTGTGCGACTTTCCATAAGAAAAGTCTGATCTTTGGTGGACACATCTTAGCTTCCAGATTGCTTTGATGTTCACAGGTTGATGGGAATGGGTTTGGTTTGTTTGGGTGTGTGGGAGGTTGGATGGAGATGAGATGGGTGTAGCCAGATTTTGAGGAGTACTTTCCATTTTTTGTGAAAGGCCAAATGGTTTTGTCGGGTATTGGGTTATTTGGTAGGTGGATATTGGTGACTTGGTGAGCCATATCTGTTGAGAAGGAGTGGTAGATTGTGTTATGGTTCCAATTGTTTGATGTTTGGTCAATCAGATGGGACACCAAGGTGGTGGGTGGTAGAATATGGCTCACTGGGTGTGGTTGATTTGGAGGTGTATGAGGAACCCAATGTTGATCAATCATTGTGTTTTGACCATCTCCTATTTGTGAGAAAATTATATCCTGCAAAAAAGAAGATAGGTTAGCTAAACATTTCCAAAAATAACTGGCTGATGAGGGAGGATTTGGGATTGTGGTTGAAGTGGTATTTGGGTTAAGATATTTTGGCATGCATATTCCCGTCCATACTGAAGTTGAGTGTTGTAGATGTCACACCCTCTTAAGTAGTAATGCTTGGTTATGCTCCTTGCTTTTCCTGACTCCAAGTCCTCCAAGTGTTATTGGCTTAGTGACACCTTCCCAAACAATAGGGTGCAGTTTCCTGGAATGGTTTTCGTGGCCCAAAAAAAAAATCATTAGTGATTCTATCGATTTTGTTATGGACATCACATGTCTAGTTGTTGTACTTGCATGATGTGGTATACCGTAGGCGTCAGAGCTGTCTTGATCAAGACTAGTCTCCTAGCTTGGTTAACGCACTTTGCAATCCAACCTTTCGCTTTCCTTTCAATCCTATTTAGTAATTCAACAAACAAATGAGAGGAATTTCTCCCTCTACTGAATTTAATACCTAGGTATGTAGGTGGATCGGCAGTGGTGTTGATATTGAAGGTCCCCTTTAGGTGTTGTACTAACTCAGGTTCCAGTTTTGGATGATGGATCAGTGAAGACTTCTCTTTGTTGATAGCTTGGCCTGCAGAAGATGAGTATTGGTGCAAAACATTTTGTACCGCTGTACACGACATATGATCAGCCATGCAAGTGATTAGCAAGTTGTCATCATGCATGAGGTGTAGTATGGGTGGTGCTTTTTCCCCAACATTGATGCCTTTTAGATCTCCTTGTTGCTCAAGGACCCCCAATATTGGTAGAGCGTACCTCAACACATATGATGAAAATATAAGGGGAACGCGGATCACCTTGGTGCAAGCCTCTTGTTGGTTTGATTATTCCTTGAGCTGAGCCAGTGAAGTTGGTGGAGTAGGAGACTGAAGTAATGCAATTCATGATGTAATTTGTAAAGATTGTTGAAAAGCCCATTTTCATCAAGGTGATCTATATGAAGCCCCAATCCAGACTATCATATGCCTTTTGTATGTCAAGTTTAGAGTAATTTTTGGATTCTTGGTTGGTTTGGTGGTTCTGATATGGTGGAATAGCTCAGTGGCTATATCAATGTTGTCATGTATAGCTTTATTGGGTACAAATGCACTCTGAAATGGGCTAATCATAAATTGCAAGAGGTCGGATTCTATTGACTAGAATTTTGGAAATGATCTTATATGCAACATTGTAGAGATCGTTTGGTCTAATGTGGTTTGGTTTGGTTGGGTTTTGGTTTTGGGGGATCAAGGTTATGTTTGTATGATTGCAGGGGGTATTGATTTGGGATTACTCAAAAAACTGAAGGACCATGGCGCAAACTTGGTCTTTTACCGTGGGCCAAGAAGTGGTATAGAACTTACTGGTAAACCCATCTAGGCCTAGTGTTTTATTTGGACCGATTGAGTGTAGTGTCAATTTGATTTCTTCCTCCGTCACTACTTTGGTTAAGCTTTGGCATTGAGTTGGTGTTAATCTGTTGGAGATGCAGTTGAATAAGGTGTGATCTATGGTTGTGGGTGGTGCTACATATTGGTTGGTGAACAACCGTTGTACGACATCCACAATCGTTGATGGGCTTGTCATCCAGATTCCTTGTTCATTTTGTAGTTATAAGAGGGTAAGTGACCAAATGTATTTTTACTCCACAACTGTAATGTCGTTGTTGTATCTTACATTTTGATCATGAGATTTAGTGGTGGTAAGGGTGAGTGTGATTGATTCCATGATATAGTCACAACATTTCCATGTGTGGGTGTAGGAACAAAAAAGTGTTCAATTTTGAAGCTATTTGCAAGTGGCGGGCTGATGTGTTTTTCTTGGAGTAAGAGTGGTGTATGGTCCGAGGCAATTTTTGGAAGGTGCTTGACAATCATGTATGGGTATAAATTCAGCCAGAGTTAGTTGCTGAGGCTGCGATATAATCTTTCCATTATGATATTTGCTCTAAATTGTTTGTTGGTCCATGTGTATGGATCTCCTTGAAATCCCAAGTCTATGAACCCATTCGTGTCTATAACATTCTTTAATTTTTTTGCCTGGTTGCATCTAACTGGTCTTCCTCCTTTTTTTCCATTTGACTGAGCACCTCATTAATGTCTCCCATGAGTAGACATAGTAAGTTGTGTTGAGGAATTATTGAGTTTAAATCCTCCCAGAAATTCCACCTGGCTAGGGTTGTGGCGGTCCATAGATACCAGTGAACAGCCACGGTTGTGAAGAGGTTACATACACTATGTAAACATGGATCAAGTTTTGATTAGCTACTAAGACAGTTACTTTAAAGTTGGATTTCCACAACAGACACAATCTTCCCGTATGAGTATTACAAGAAACTGAGAACCTTTCATCATATCCTAACGATGACTGCAAGAAAGAAATATGAGCATCAAATGATAAAGTTTCAGACAAAAAAATGAGACTGGGACCGAACTTGCGTGCATACTCACGCAGTTTGTGAATTTTCAAGGTGTTGTGGGCTCCTTGACAATTTCAGGCCAAGTAATTCATAACGTTGGAGAGTTTTGGTTAGGACCAACAACTCGCAAAGGAGTGACATTAACAATGGCATCATTCTCTTCGTCTTGCAGAGATAGTTGTCATGTTGGGGAAGATGGTGTAGTGGTTTGAGCAGGTTGATTCGATTTGGCTCTTCCAACATATATTGCAGATCGTGGTTTCCTGGTTCTCTGGGTAGGTACTTCATATTGTGGATGATTCGGTCTGCTTGATCCACCTTTGATGGATGAGAGGGATTTGAACTTTTGCACTTTTGCTGGTGGTGGTGGTGCTACAAAGTCGGTGTAAGTGGGAGGTGGAGGTGTTGTGGAGTTCCTTTTCTCTATCGCATAGCTTTCCTTTTATATGTTCTCATCGGAGTGACCACATTTGGTGGACTGGTAGGCTCGTGTGTTGTTGCACTGTCAGCTGCATAGGTAGTGGCAGTGTTTGTTGGCGGCTCTTTTGAATGACTGTGTGTCATTTTCACATTGGGGGACCCATTCACCCTGGTAACCTGCAACTAGATAACAACATCCTTTCTCTTCAAAAAGTTGTCTAACAATTGAAAGAAATTCAAGGAGAAATAAGTGGTGAGAAGGAATAGTTTTGACGTGGACGTGCCAGTTGAGATCACATGTTGTCGGGTTATATCTCTGATATGAAAATTTTAAGAGGTGTGGAGTTGTGGGTGTAGTGCTTCCTTTCTTTTATAAGTCGGCTCCCTGGGCCGACTTGTGTCATCTCCGGAGCAACTTTTGTTGGGTTGGGCATTCCTAACATTACCGGTGTACCCACATGGATACGGGTATTTGATGGCTACTCTGACTGTGAAGGGTTCGACCCAGATCCATGGGTCCTTGGGGTGGGCCTATCAGATGGGACATTCTTCTGGCCAGTTGGTTCATCGATACTTGGATCAGGTACATGGTGCTCAGTCACTGAAGCTTCCATAGCAGGCTGGTTGTCAGAGTGTTCTTTTCCCTTGGATTTAGCCGGTAAAGTACTTGTCTTTCCTTGATTTACGGGGACCCGGTTCCAACTGAGTCATTTTTGAGTCATGATGCTTGACAAACGATTTGGAATCGGTTTAGCCACAGTGGTTTTTGTATGTGGTAAAGGTGATGCTGGTGGTGGTGGTGGTTGATGATGTGCGGTGGTGGTTGCGGTGGTGGTAACGAACCCAGTATTGGTAGGTATTGGTGGTTGAGATGAGGATGGGGTTCTTGGTGATAGGTGAGATGGGAGGGTGGGTGGAGGGGAGGTGTGGGTATTTGGGTTCTTCTCTTGTGGTCTTTGAGCTTTAATCCTGCTGTTGAGACGATGATAAGGGAAATTTTGGAACTGTTCATCTTGTAGTGCATGGTCCATGCTAGTGAACTTGGTGCAGTCTCTGGCTAGATGACCAATGAATCCACATCTGAAGCAGATGTTGGGAAGATACTCATAAGCATATTGAATCCACGTAGGTTCTCTAGTGTTGAGTAACAACCCTGGAGAGAAAGGTTTTTTGAGGTCCATGTCCACCCTAGCTCTCGGGGATATCGATAGCAAGTCAACTTCTAACACCGTCCCTGCATCTTTCATCAGTTGTTCAATAGCAACTTTATCAACAAGATAAACTGGTAGATGAATAAGATGGGCCCAAAATACTGCTTTCAGGAAACAATTTTTAGGGTTAGCTAAAAACTTTTCGTAATCTTCTAGAAGAACAACCTGATCCGAGACAATCCAAGTTTGGTGTTCAAGGAGGATATTTTTGTCGCTTTCATGGTACATAATGAGTTTGTAAGCATCGTTACGAGGAATAGTTTCTAAGTGTTTGTAAGTTGGCGGATGCCATATTGAAAAAGTAGGGGTCTAACAACCACACCCAATTGGAAATTTGTATAGACTAACTCCAATATAATTCCAAGAGAATCAACTAGAGAGTCAGACTCAATCAAGGAAAAACATCCAAGAGTTATATCTCAATTCCTCAACACAATCTGCAATCGAACAGATAGAGATCTATGAGCCTGATTGGTATGAGAAATAACTTGAACGGTACCAAAGACCAATATTTAAGTGTCAATCAATTTCAATCGACAACCAAAGGTTGGATTTACCAATTGATTGAACTACGCATAACCTGTGATATTTCAATTATATAAACAAATATAATGCGGAAAATAAATAACACAGACACCAGAATTTTTGTTAACGAGGAAACCGCAAATGCAGAAAAACCCTGGGACCTAGTCCAGCTTTGAACGCCACACTGTATTAAGTCGCTATAGACACTAGCCTACTACAAGTTAACTTCGGATTGGAATGTAATTGAGCCCTAACTAAGTCTCACACCGATTAAGGTACAGTCGCGTTCCTTACGCCTCAGAATCCCAGCAGGACTCTACGCACTTGATTCCCTTAGTTGATCTCACCCATAAAAAAGAGTTACTACGACCCACAGTCGAAGATTTTATAAACAAATCTGTCTTCTGCAGAAAAGTCTATTCTATAGATAAATCTGTCTCCCACAAAAATACCTACGAAGTTTTTGTTCCGTCTTTTAATAAATCAAGGTGAATAGGAACCAATTGATAATACGGTCTTATATTCTCGAAGAACATCATATAAATATCAATCACCTCAGAATAACTTAACTATATGGTAGTAGAACAAGTTATTGTGGAATCACAAAAAATGAGACGAAGAGCTTTGTGATTACTTTTTATATCTTACCTATCGGAGATAAATCTCGAGCCAATCTTAGAGAAGATAGCACTCAGTACGACAGAACAAGTAAGATTAGAACAAGTAAGTCTGGCTTCAGAATCCCAATGAAGTCTTTAAGTCGTCAGTCTTTAATGGTTTTAGGAAAAACCTGGGTTAAAGGAGAATCGACTCTAGTACGCAACAAGTATCACACATGAGGTGTGGGGATTAGGTTTCTCAGTTGCTAGAGTTCTCCCTTAGTATTCAAATCAGGGTTTGATAGCTTATATAGTCAACATTCACCGTTAGATGAAATCCTGATCTAAGATTCAAGCTAAGTTTTCTTAAAACCAAAGAAATATCTCTCTACCGTTAGATATTCTTAGGTTCTTACAGACAAATGAAATATACCTTCATTTAGATATGGGTAACCCCACCTAAACGTGTATATCGAGTTGGCTCAACTATAGTTAACCGAAGTTATCCATATGAACACTTTTCTATTAACCACATTCATCAAACACTTCTAGATCAAATGATAATCAAAAAAATCTAATTGTGTTGTTCAATTATTTATATTCTCATAGAAGTATACAAAACACAACTGAAACAAAATCGGATTTGATTCAAGAGAATCAATTCATGAACATTTAGCCATGGTTTATAAAGATTTCATTCCTTAATTAGTAAATGTATTTGTTCATGAGTATGCAATCACACTTAACCGATTTTATAATTTAAACTAACTCAGTTTGCAAATGGGTACGCAAACTTAAGTTCCGGACTTTGGTTTTGTCCGACTGTTTCCAGACTGGTATGCATACTTCCGTCCCGGACCTAACTCGGGTAGAACCGTTCACATACTGATATGCAAACTTGGTTCCCGGACTTTAATAGTTAAAACCGTTCGCATACTGGTATACAAACTTGGTTTCCGGACCTGAATCATACCACAATAGTTTGCATACTGGTATGCATACTGTGCTATATCTAGACAATGGTTAATTGTTCTAAGCTCCCATTTCAATTATTGAAACGTCCTTAAAATACGACAATAGCTGTCTCACACAAATTATTAGCTTCTAAGTAATTTTCAAGTGATCGAATGATCAATATGAAACATTCCCAATCGACGTCAAATGACTGTCCCACACAAATCATGTAAATGTTTCAAGGACATTTTCATATGATCATCTTTTGACTTATTATTTAGTTTCCAACAAATAAATTGTTTCCAACTAAACTCGTCAAGAATAATGATGAACGTAGCTAAAGCAAAAAGCTTCCAACACATATTTCGAGAAAGATATAAGCGAGTTAAACTCAGCTCGAAATATCAAATGTGTATAATGTAAAAGTATATATAGCTATACGACTTAGTCTCAATAGGAGATAGAATACAATAGACTTCTGAGTGATTGATAAGTTTTAGTCTCCACATACCTTTTGTTGATGAAGTTCCTCCAAGCTCTCCTTAGTAGATTTTCGTCTTCAATCGATGAACGCCGTGAAGTCTAAAGTTCAACTATATATTCTATCCTAATCTGAGACATATCTATAAGTAGACTAAAAATCAAGACTTATAGTTTTGATCACCTAAACTTGACAAACAAGCTTGAGATAGTAACGCTTGCGAGTTCGACCTAGCAGTGCTCTAACAATCCCCCCTTTTGTCAATTTTAGTGACAAAACTATCAATACGAATGGATTACAAAATAAATAAACTTTGTAGCTTCTCATCCAACATGCTTGATTTCCTTGGTTCTTCAACATTCCTTGAATTCTTCGTCACTCCAAGTACTCCGGTGATTCTGAACGTGTTCAACTCAGCATCATTGTTGTTTAAGATCCGTAGCCATAACAATAAGAAAACACATGAAAAATATTTGTTCTCAATCATTGTTACACAACATCAAAGTTCAATTGTATCACAACTTTGACAATAATACTACGGTGATATGTATCACTTCCCCTTAGTCAATACTTCATCTCACAATGAAAACCACTCCCACTTACATAACGAACTCGAACTTGCATTCTTTCATAAGGCATAGGTTGATCGGTCACACTTCATTCGGTTAATCGTATTTTATATTTGAATTTTCTCTTGTACTTCCGACTTCTTGACAATAAGCTGGAAATCTTTATGTTATCCTATTGACGAGGTGTCAACTCGCAAATAATAAATATATTACTTATCTTTAAACTAACTGAAAAAGCGGGGGTCTAACAACCACACCCAGTATTTCGATTAGCAATCTGTATGGACTAACCCCAATATACTTTCTAGAGAATCAACTAGACAATCAGACTCAATCTAGAGAAAAGTATATCGAGCGGTTAATATCTCTCTCACTTGATTTGATCTTTACTCAAGCAAATAGAAATCTGCGAGTCTTTATCAAATACAAGGATAATAACTTGGATAGTACTAAAGACCAATATCCAAGTGTCAATAAATTTAAATCAACAACCAAAGGTTGGATATTCTAATTGATTGGCCTTAACGCACAACCTGTGATATTTCAATTATATAACAACATATAATGCGGAATATAAATAACACAGACACCAGAAATTTTGTTAACGAGAAAACCGCAAATACAGAAAAACCTCGGGACCTAGTCCAGATTAAACTCCACACTGTATTAAGCCGCTACAGACACTAGCCTACTAGAAACTAACTTTAGTCTGGACTGTAGTTGAACCCTAATCAATATCACACTGATTCAAGGTACAGTTGCTCCTTACGTCTCTGATCCCAGCAGGATACTACATACTTGATTCCCTTAGCTGATCTCACCCACAACCAAGAGTAGCTACGACCCAAAGTTGAAGACTTTAATAAACAAATATGTATCACACAGAAAAGTCTATGATAGGTAAATCTGTTTCCCACAGATAGACATAAGAGTTTTTGTTCTGTCTTTTGATAAATCAAGGTGAACAAGAACTAATTGATAATCCGGACTTATATTCTCGAATAACAGCCTAGAAATATCAATCACCTCACAACAATATTAATCTTATGGTAGCGAAACAAGATGTTGCGGAATCACAAACGATGAGACGAAGATGTTTGTGATTGCTTTTTATCTTGCCATATCGGAGGTATAATCTCAAGTCAATTATTCAATTGAACTCGTACGATAGAAAATGGCAAGATCAGATCGCTCAACTACAAGAGAAGTAGTTTCGTCTGGCTTCACAATCCCAAGGAAGTCTTTCAGTCGTTAACCTACAGGGTCTCGGGAAGAAACCTAAGGTTAAAGGAGAATCGACTCTAGCAACTAACTAGTATCACACAAGAGGTGTGGGGATTAGTTTTTCTAGATGATAGATGTCTCCTTTATATAGTTTTCAAATCAGGGTTTGCAATCTAAGTTACCATGATAACAAAGCATTCAATATTCACCGTTAGATGGAAAACCTGATTTCTTCAAGCCAATATCTTTCAATCGTTAGGTAGAAACTTAGATTGTCATACACAAATGAAATGTGTTTCATTTAGGTTTGAGTAACCGTAACTAAACGTGTACACTTAGTTGGTTCACAAATAGTTAACCGAGGTTAGCCACATGAGTACTTTCATCTCAACCATATTCATCTTTCTCATAACTAGTTCAAATGACTCATAAGAACTAGTTGATAGAGTTGTTCAACTGCTTAGGTCTTTATACATAGACACAATTGAAACAAAATCGCTTTGATTCACTTGAATCAACTTATCAACAATATAGCCAAGGTTTGCAAAGATTGCATTCCTTATTGATATTGCTTTAAGTTCACGAACTTCCGATTTAAGAAATAACCAGCTTGGGTACACGTACGGGTACTGATAGACGCATTTATGTGTCTATTTTGATCTCGATTTTCTATTTTGTTAGTACCCATTTTTGTACTTATTTTGGTATTTTATGTTTTTGTAGGTGTTTTTGGAGAAATAAGCTTTTGCGGGAAAATTGGCTCGAAAAGTGGTATTTGCGCTCGTGGGAGAAAATTACTATTCGGACTCTCAGTTTGGATAAGGGGCACTTCAATTACTAAGGGGCACCCAATTGATAAGGGCTATCTTCTTTACTACTCACCACCAATTGCTATTCGCACCCCAGCAGTGGATTAGGGGGACACCCTTCTTCTTCACGATTTGAATTCTCAAATTTGCCGGGAAAAATGGATTTTCACGGGAAGAAATTAGGGTTTGATTTTTGGAGAGGTTATAGAGAGATTCAATCGCAAAAACTTCTTGTATGGGCCTGTTTTGGCTTAACAGGAAAGGTATAGTTAATGGATTCGGTGAAGCTGGGATAGATAATCGATTTGAAGCAAGACAGTGTCGGAAATATACTCGGAGCTTCGCTGGAAGATTTGGGAAGAGGTTTGGACGAGAATTTAGTGGACTTTATATTTGGCTACGGACTGGGAATGATCTAGTACATCAAAACAGGAAAGGTAGTTGTTTGGAAACGTAAAGAATGGAAGGTTTGATGTCTTGCACGATTAAACAGGGAGGTGAACGTTTCCCGGGATATGGTGTCTTATATTTGGAAGTTACGTCGGAAGCTGGAGAAGAAATATTACCCTATGTTTCGACTCTTATCTACTTTAGGAAGTTTCAACAAAACAGAAGCCGCCTAAAGATAAAAAAGGAAGGGAGAAAAGTCCGTGACTTACAGAGAAAAGAACGGGAAGATAATTGAAATATTTCTCGAAATATCGTCACCTGTATAGTATATATAAGTTGTTTCGAGTCTCATATAGGGGGTACGAAACCTTAGGAGAAGTTTAGAACACCACAGAGCTCCAGAGATCGAGTTGCAGGAAAATACAATATTCTGCTGCTGCTGCTGAAGAAGAGGAACACGAAGAACATTGACGCACAAGTATCTGTCGCAGAACACTATCGCTATTCAACAGCAGAACCCATCTATCGTTTATCAACAGTAATTGCATTAGGTCTTTAGCTACTGTTTCCTCTTTGTAACAGAGATTCTGCAACACCTTCACACTGTTGCGAATCGGCTGTGTTATCACTTTTTCACCTCCTTGTACACTTTTGAGCTATAAAAACATATTTTGAGAACATGGATAATACGAGGAACTAAACCCCATTGCTGAGGCTCTAGAGGAAGCTATTTTTCCAACAAGAAGTGGTATATTCTCTTTTATCTATTTATTGCAATTTTATTATGATTATTTTCCTTGAAATAATATCGAATATGATTTTTATTTGAGTAATTTTGATCTATTTTGATGGAGTATGCTTAGTTTAAGACTTTTGATGCTTCATACTTGGTATTTACAATTATTGCTTTTGAAAATCTACTTGTTGCAATAGTAAGAATCAAATTGAACGAGAAAATTGCATGAATACAAAGATTGGATTAAATCACTTTAAACTTGGAAAATAGTGGAATCTTAGCCTCAGTGTTCTTTTAATATTGATATCATCTTTGATTGAGTTTTCTACAACTTTTAGTGTGTTTTCTATTTTAGTTTTAGAATTTAAGTCTATATTTTATCCTTCGCAAGTCTGAGAATCGAACCACTTTTACCACTATCTACAAATCACATCAATTTTTGCCGCCGCCGATGCAGACTTGTTTTTAGGGTTTTATTTTATTTTTATTTTTATTTTTTATTATTTTTGTTCTTTTTTATGTTTTTGAGTATTTATCTTGTGTCCACAGGTTCTGGATCATAAAGAAAATTGAAGAGTTTGATGATTTCATAAAGACTTGGAGCTAAAGATTAAAGCAAAAAGAACATAAAAGAAGACAATTTTACTTTAGACAATTTTAGTTTAGGGTTTGTTTATTTTCTTTTTAAAAAAAAAATTACATTAGGGTTTATTATTTTTGTAATTTTTCTTTTCTTTTTGGACTTTGGGACATTATTTTTTTATTACCCTACGGAAGGGTACTTTAAATATAAACTGTTTGTAGAGAAGGAGGACAATTACGATATTGTCTCTGCACCTTGGGTTCGTACACTTGACATCGGAGTCAGTGGCCCGAGTCGACTAAAACCGATTCATCCCCCGTCTGGAACGGGAGGTAAGATTCTAAACACTCGCGAATCCCCTGTCAGCGAGTTACTGGACTCCTTCGTATGCATATATGTTGAGGACTGAATACGGAGATTTATTTTTCTAGTAAAGGGCAAGGACTGGCCATACAAGATAAGGGTTCGGATTTCATCATCGTTCTTTTCTTGCCCGCTTTAGGAACACGTAACCTACGCGAACCTAAGCCTAAAATTTTGACTAGAACGAGACCGATAGGGTAACGAGCTTAACAGGAAAGTCATTCGAAAAATATTGGTTACTCTTTTAAGCATACTTCGAAGTTCTTGACGGTTTCTGTAAGTTGAATGCGTGACTGCGCCGCCTTGTAATACCGGTGAGGCCTTGGGTATCAAAGCTCCACCGAGCTTCCCTCGCCTCTATTCAACTTACTTTAACTCAGATTGATTCCAGAGGGGTTTGCTTAAATTGTAACGAATTCCCTTTCGAAGGATTAGAAGCTGGTCTAGAAACAATCTAAGTGGAGCCATCATGCTTTTTGTTTGCTAGAAATCAATAGGTTTGATTTGGTTGAGTCAGCCTTGTTTTGTGATTGAATAGAATCCCCTTCCTTATTTTTTTTTGCATGCCTTAACGTAAAAGAGACGCCCTAGGTAGATTTGTTAAAGAGAAACCTAGTAGTTCTAAACGTCTCGATTACCTCAATTTAGAAAGTACGATTTTTGAAGAGTCCGTTTTTGAACGTCCTCTTGAGGAGACAATCCCTAATATTTCGATAGTGCCAGAAATGACAACTTTAAAAGCTTTGTTGAATCCGACTATGACTACTCGTCCTTCGTGTATTAAGTTAGCTAAAACGGAGGCACCCTATGAACTGAAACCTGGGACCTTACAGATGCTCCCAATCTTTTTAGGGAAAGAAAATGAAAACCCCTATTACCATGTTAGGATTTTGAGGAAATTTGTAGTACTCTAAGAATTAGAAGCTTAGATGATGATGCTTTGAAACTTAGGTTATTCCCATTTTCCCTGAAAGATAAGGCCAAGTCGTGGCTATATAGTTTGGACTCCGAGTCAATTGAGACATATGAACAACTTACATCTGCCTTTTTCATTAAGTTTTTCCCTAGGCACAAAACATCGTCTATTAGGACGCAAATATGCACATTTTCACAACAAGAGGGAGAATCTTTATATAGGTATTTGGAAAGGTTCAATGATTTATTATCCCAGTGTCCTCATCATGGTTTAGAAAAGGTTAGGCTAGTTCAGATCCTTTATGAGGGTTTAGATTATTCCACAACGACCATGGTTGAGTCTCTATGCACTGGTGGATTTGAAAACCAAACTGTTGATGCGGCGATGGAATTTTTTAATGAAATCGCCGAAAAAACCCAGCAATGGGAAAAGTAGGGCACCCCAGAAAACAATTCTTTTAAGTAGAGGAAACGTTAATAGGGTAGAAGGAGGCTATGAATCAGATGCCAAAATTGCTGCTATAGCAAAAAGGTTAGAAGCCTTAGAAGTGGGCCAGACTAGTGGTAGAGTGGAGCCTTTTTGGGAAGGCCAGAATATTGAAGAGCAACCAATGCTCTTTATAATAACACTAGATTTGATAACCGTCAAAAGATTGACCCATATTCAGAAACCTATAATCCTGGTTGGAGAAACCATCCGAACCTTTCGTGGTCTAAGGGCCAAAGTCAAGGTCAGTTTAGTAATTCTAATGCTCCCCCAGGTTTTGGCTATACTAAGAATCCTTCAGGACTAGCTCAGTTTCAGAATCAGTCAGATAAGAAAATCCTAAGTTTAGAGGAATCTCTCGCCTTGTTAACTCAGCAAACTGCAAAATTTCAGTTATCCGTAGAACAGAGTCTACAAGCTAGTAACAGGATAGGACAAGAAAATAGTCAGGCTATTTCCGAGTTAAAAACCCAGGTTGGTCTGATAAGTGATTCTTTGAGAGAAAAAGGTAAGTTTCCTAGTCAAACACAACCCAACCCTAGAGGAGTTCATGAATTAGGTGCAAAACCATCGAATCAATTGAATGTTGTTAGAACCCTTAGAGTGGTAGAGTTGTAGACAATAAGGTAACCATGCCCGATAGTGAACATACTGTAGTTCACCCCTCAGATCTCACCTCTCAGGACCAGTAGCTGAGAGACTGATAAAGTTTCTGATGATGTGAATTCGGTTCCTGAAAGGTCTGATTTTAGCCTAGAGCCCCATTTCCTCAGCTATTAGTACCAACAAAAAGGAATCGAACTTTAATGACATAGTGGAGGTTTTTAAGCAAGTTACCATAAACCTTCCTTATTAGATGCAATTAGGCAAATTCCTGCTTATGCCAAGTTCCTTAAGGATATGTGTACGCGAAAGCGAAAACTTAGCGTCCATAAGAAAGCCTTTTTAGCTAGTCACGTAAGTTCAATCATTCAGAACACCACAACTCCAAAGTACAAAGACCCAGGTTCTCCTACCATTGCTTGCACAATAGGTAACTTCCGGGTAGAAAAAGCTTTACTTGACTTAGGAGCCAGTGTGAACTTACTGCCATTCCATGTATACTTACAGCTAGGACTTGGTGAAATGAAACCTACTCAGATGACACTGCAGTTAGCTGATAGGTCTGTTAAAATCCCTCGAGGTGTTATCGAGGATGTTCTTATTGAGGTCGACAAGTTTATTTATCCAGTGGATTTCGTGGTCCTAGATACCCAACCTGTCCCTGACCCAGAGAACCAGATACCTGTGATTTTAGGTCGCCCATTTTTAGCTACGTCTAATGCGATCATTAACTGTCGAAATGGTGTGATGAGTTTATCTTTTGGTAATATGACTATGGAGATGAACATTTTTAATGTCAGTAAACAAGCTAGATGACACATGTGTTGAGAGGTGAACATGATAGAAGCCTTAGTTCAGGAGTCATTACCAAACATTTGTCTGAAGACCCATTAGAAAGTTGTCTATCCCATTTTGGTTTAGATTTTGACGACGATAGCACTATTGAACAGGTGAATGCTCTATTAGATTCTACCCCTGTTAGACACTGATAGATGGAAAGCTAGGTTCGAACCGTTACCAGTTTCTGAGACTACCCTAATTCCTTCTTTAGAAAGCCCCCAAAGTTGGACCTTAAACCACTACCCGATACTCTAAAGTATGTGTTTTTAGGCCCATCTGAGACTTTACCTGTGATTGTAGCTTCCATTTGGATAGTGATCAGGAAAGTAGGCTAGTAAATGTACTTCAAGACAATAAGGAAGCTTTAGGGTGGACTATAGCAGACATTAAGGGTATAAGTCCTACGTGTGTATGCATCAGATTCATTTAGAGGAAGACTCCAAACCTTCTAGGGAGATGCAACGTCGACTGAACCCTAACATGAAAGAGGTAGTTCGAAAAGAGGTGCTTAAGTTGTTAGATGCGGGTATTATTTACCCAATTTCAGACAGTAAGTGGGTCAGCCCTGTTCAGGTTGTCCCCAAGAAATCAGGTATCACTGTAGTCCAGAATGATAATAATGAATTAATCCCAACCCGAGTGACCACGGGATGGCGTGTTGTATTGACTATAGGAAATTGAACAAGGTCACAAGGAAGGATCACTTTCCCCTTCCTTTTATCGACCAAATGCTAGAGATTAGCTGGACATAGTCACTATTGCTTCTTAGATGGCTACTCCGGTTATAATCAGATCGTTATTGCCCCAGAAGACCAAGAGAAAACCACTTTTACCTGTCCCTTTGGTACCTTTGCGTATAGACGCATGCCTTTCGGGTATGTAATGCCCCTGCAACTTTTCAGCGTTGTATGATGAGCATATTTTCTGATATGGTAGAACGGTTTTAGAGGTCTTTATGGATGATTTTTCAGTGTTTGGTTCATCTTTCGATGAGTGCTTGCATCATCATTGACATTAGTGTTGACTAGGTGTAAGGAAAAAATTTAGTGCTTAATTGGGAAAAATGCCATTTCATGGTTAAATCAGGAATTGTTTAGGGCACATCGTTCTTCAAAGGGTATAGAGGTAGACAAAGCCAAAGTTGACCTTATTAAGACTTTACAGGTCCCAAAAACCGTAAAAGATATTAGGTCATTCCTAGGGCATGCAGGTTTTTACCGTCGATTCATTAAGGATTTTAGCTTGATTTCTAGACCTCTTTGCAATTTGCTTGCAAAAGATGTTAAGTTTGTCTTTGATGATGCTTGTTTAGAGGCTTTTGAGAAGCTTAAAACTTTACTCACTACTGCCCCGATAGTCCAGGCACCTAACTGGAACCTACCCTTTGAATTATGTGTGATTCTTCAGATTATGCTATAGGCGTTGTTAGGTCAACGAGAAAACAAATTACTTCATGTGATTTATATGCTAGCAAAACTCTGAATGATGCCCAAATGAACTATACAACTACCGAGAAGGAATTTAGCCATCGTGTTTGCCTTGGATAAGTTTAGGTCCTATATTAGGTTCTAAGATCGTACTATACTGATCATGCTGCTTTGAAATACCTTTTCTAAGAAGGATACCAAACCTAGATTGATTAGATGGATCCTTTGTTACAAGAATTTCCAGACATTAGAGACAAAAAGGGTGCAGAGAATGTAGTAGCAGACCACTTGTCTAGGCTAGTTGTTAGTTCCCCTAGATTCCCTTCCTATAAGGGATAGTTTCCTGATGAACAATTGTTCTCTGTTTCCCAATCACCTTGGTATGCAAATATAGTGAATTATCTTGTTACTGGTCGAACCTCAACATTGGGGTAAGCAAGATCGTTCTAGGTTTTTAGCCGAGGTTAAGCATTTCTTTTGGGACGATCCTTATCTGTTTAAGTATTGTCCGGACCAGATTATTAGGAGATGTGTATCTGAGAGTGACCAGTCTAGTATTATCTCCTTTTGTCATGAACATGCATGTGGGGGTCATTTTAGTGCTAAGAAGACTGCTGCTAAGATTTTGCAGTGTGGATTTTACTGGCCTTCGTTGTTTAAAGATTCCCATAGTCATTGTGTTTCTTGTGAGCGTTGCCAGAAGTTAGGAACCATTTCCCGTAGAAATATGATGCCTTTGAACCCTATTTTAGTGATTGAGGTCTTTGATGTGTGGGGCATTGATTTTATGGGTCCATTTCCTATTTCGTTTGGTTATCTTTACATACTTGTCGCTGTAGACTATGTGTCTAAGTGGGTTGAGGCGGTTCCGTGTAAAAGAATGACCACAGGGTCGTAGTCCAGTTTTTGAAAGAGAATATACTTACACGTTTTGGTACGCCGCGAGCTATAATTAGTGATGGAGGTTCACACTTTTGTAATAGACCGTTTGCTCTTTTAATGAAACAATACGGTATTACCCATAAAGTAGCAACCCCATCACCCTCAGACTAGTGGTCAGGTAGAGGTTTCCAATAGGGAAATTAAACGTATTCTAGAGAAAACAGTTAATCCAAATAGGAAAGACTGGTCGTCGAGGCTTACTGATGCCTTATGACTCTTTAAGACACCCATTGGAATGTCACCTTATCGTTTAGTGTTTGGCAAGGCATGTCACCTGCCTGTTGAGTTAGAGCATCGAGCCTATTGGGCTATTAAGAACTTAAACTTTTCACTTGACAAGGCAGGAGCTCAAAGAAAGCTCCAGCTCAATGAGTTGGACGAGATTCGTAGAGATGCATACGATAGTGCTAAGGAGTATAAGAACAAAATGAAACTTGTGCATGATAGGAATATTTTACGAAAGTCATTTTCTCCAGGTCAAAAAGTTCTTCTGTATGACACTCGTTTGCATCTATTCCCCGGGAAGTTGCGCTCTCGGTGGACCGGTCCTTTTGTGGTCCGTACTGTTTTTCCTCATGGCGCTGTTGAGATTGAGACACCAGATGGTAGTAGTTCTTCGAAGGTTAACGGTCAGCGATTGAAGCCCTTTTTAGAGCCTTTTCCTACAGGTGATGTTGAGGAGGTCCCTCTGGAGGACCCTGTTTACCTTGATTGACCATCGAGGCGATTTTGTATGTTGTATAATATTTTTGTAGGTTTTTGGTTACACTTCACCCAGGTACTATCTTTCCGACTTCTCTCTTTACTATTTCCTCATGTTACTTATATTTTGGTACTGTTTTTATTAGAAACATTGAGGACAATGTTAGATTTAAGTTTGGGGGTGGGGTAGAACTTTTTGTTACCTTTTCGTTGCAATAAATAAACTCCAGAGCCTAGAAATTTATCCCTATTAAGGATGGCACTAACCAATCTAAGTGGATGGAAGCATTTTGGTTGTAGGAGTTGAGGAACCAATCTGACTAGATGGCAACATCTAAAGAGTCTATTCATAAAAGCACAGAGCAGGTGTTAGAAATAACATGATAGTTTCACCATATCTCGTTGAGTCCTTTTCACTTCTGTTTTTATTTTGTTTTGTTTTTAAACTATGTTTCTCTAAGTGATTAGGTGGGGCTCACGATTCAAGTTGTTACCAATGCTAGGGTGAATTAGAGTGATTGAGATACAAAAAAAAAAAAAAAAAAGAGAAATTGAGACCAGACCATCAGACCAACTGGAATAAATTCAATAAAGTCGACCACTGGAACCCTTGTATATGCCGGTTGTGTTGACCTAGAGTTAGGATTATCGACCACTGGTACCCTTGTATATGCCAATGTGTTGATATTAGTCAGACTAGTATCTCAGTCCATTAGGATAGGTTCATTTTGGCGGAGGCCTTCAGACAGATATGAGAAACACCGTTCACCTAGTAAACATCAAAACCATTTATGTTTTTCTCTATATCCGTCTTCTTGATCTATCCATGTGATTAGTTTTGACTCCAGATATTGATGTCCATAGTGCGACTATCTGAGTAGAGCTCTGTCACTTCATATGAATTTTAGTATGCTTGAGTGCGAACTCGTGTACATCAATTGGAATTTCGCATCAGGGTACTTCCTCCTGTAGTCAATAAGTATGCCAACCAAGGAGATTCTTTAGTGCCTTCCAAGGTTCTGTGTAGATAGGTAGGGTCTGGAGTATAAAGGTTTTGTGGGTATACCTATGGTAAGCCCTCCGGAGACAACACTCCGCCACTAGGGACACCTAGGGGTTTAAAGGCTTATTGCATACGCTAAATGCAATCGACGATGCCTGCGGCAGTGAGTTAGGATTTTATTTTATTTATTTTTTGCTCGAGGACTAGAAAATAATAGGTTTGGGGGTATTTGATAGACGCATTTATGTGTCTATTTTGATCTCGATTTTATATTTTGTTAGTACCCATTTTTGTACTTATTTTGGTATTTTATGTTTTTGTAGGTGTTTTTGGAGAAATAAGCTTTTGCGGGAAAATTGGCTCGAAAAGTGGTATTTGCGCTCGTGGGAGAAAATTACTATTCAGACTCTCAGTTTGGATAAGAGGAACTTCAATTACTAAGGGGCACCCAATTGATAAGGTCTATCCTCTTTACTACTCACCACCACTTTCTATTCGTACCCCAGCAGTGGATTAGGGGGACACCCTTCTTCTTCACGATTTGAATTCTCAAATTTGCCGGGAAAAATGGATTTTCACGGGAAGAAATTAAGGTTTGATTTTTGGAGAGGTTATAGAGAGATTCAATCGCAAAAACTTCTTGTTTAGGCCTGTTTTGGCTTAACAAGAAAGGTATAGTTAATGGATTCAGTGAAGCTGGGATAGATAATCGATTTGAAGCAAGACAATGTGGGAAATATACTCGGAGCTTCGCTGGAAGATATGGGAAGAGGTTTGGACGAGAATTTAGTGGACTTTCTATTTGGATACGGACTGGGAATGATCCAGTACATCAAAACAGGAAAGGTAGTTGTTTGGAAACGTAAAGAATTGAAGGTTTGATGTTAATAAATTTAAATCAACAACCAAAGGTTGGATATTCTAATTGATTGGTCTTAACGCACAACCTGTGATATTTCAATTATATAACAACATATAATGCGGAATATAAATAACACAGACACCAGAAATTTTGTTAACGAGAAAACCGCAAATACAGAAAAACCTCGGGACCTAGTCCAGATTAAACACCACACTGTATTAAGCCGCTACAGACACTAGCCTACTACAAACTAACTTTGGTCTGGACTGTAGTTGAACCCTAATCAATATCACATTGATTCAAGGTACAGTTGTGCTCCTTACGTCTCTGATCCCAGCAGGATACTACATACTTGATTCCCTTAGCTGATCTCACCCACAACCAAGAGTAGCTACGACCCAAAGTTGAAGACTTTAATAAACAAATATGTATCACACAGAAAAGTCTATGATAGGTAAATCTGTTTCCCACAGATAGACATAAGAGTTTTTGTTCTGTCTTTTGAGAAATCAAGGTGAACAGGAACTAATTGATAATCCGGACTTATATTCTCGAATAACAGCCTAGAAATATCAATCACCTCACAACAATATTAATCTTATGGTAGCGAAACAAGATGTTGCGGAATCACAAACGATGAGACGAAGATGTTTGTGATTTCTTTTTATCTTACCATATCGGAGGTATAATCTCAAGTCAATTATTCAATTGAACTCGTACGATAGAAAATGGCAAGATAAGATCGCTCAACTACAAGAGAATTAGTTTCTTCTGGCTTCACAATCCCAATGAAGTCTTTCAGTCGTTAACCTACAGGGTCTCGGGAAGAAACCTAAGGTTAAAGGAGAATCGACTCTAGCAAACTAACTAGTATCACACAAGAGGTGTGGGGATTAGTTTTTCTAGATGATAGATGTCTCCTTTATATAGTTTTCAAATCAGGGTTTGCAATCTAAGTTACCTTGATAACAAAGCATTCAATATTCACCGTTAGATGGAAAACCTGATTTCTTCAAGCCAATATCTTTCAACCGTTAGGTAGAAACTTAGATTGTCATACACAAATGAAATGTGTTTCATTTAGGTTTGAGTAACCGTAACTAAACGTGTACACTTAGTTGGTTCACAAATAGTTAACCGAGGTTAGCCACATGAGTACTTTCATCTCAACCATATTCATCTTTCTCATAACTAGTTCAAATGACTCATAAGAACTAGTTGATAGAGTTGTTCAACTGCTTAGGTATTTATACATAGACACAATTGAAACAAAATCGGTTTGATTCACTTGAATCAACTTATCAACAATATAGCCACGGTTTGCAAAGATTGCATTCCTTATTGATATTGTTTTAAGTTCACGAACTTCCGATTTAAGAAATAACCAGCTTGGGTACACGTACGGGTACTGATAGACGCATTTATGTGTCTATTTTGATCTCGATTTTCTATTTTGTTAGTACCCATTTTTGTACTTATTTTGGTATTTTATGTTTTTGTAGGTGTTTTTGGAGAAATAAGCTTTTGCGGGAAAATTGGCTCGAAAAGTGGTATTTGCGCTCGTGGGAGAAAATTACTATTCAGACTCTCAGTTTGGATAAGGGGCACTTCAATTACTAAGGGGCACCCAATTGATAAGGTCTATCCTCTTTACTACTCACCACCAATTGCTATTCGCACCCCAGCAGTAGATTAGGGGGACACCCTTCTTCTTCACGATTTGAATTCTCAAATTTGCCGGGAAAAATGGATTTTCACGGGAAGAAATTAGGGTTTGATTTTTGGAGAGGTTATAGAGAGATTCAATCGCAAAAACTTCTTGTATGGGCCTGTTTTGGCTTAACAGGAAAGGTATAGTTAATGGATTCGGTGAAGCTGGGATAGATAATCGATTTGAAGCAAGACAGTGTCGGAAATATACTCGGAGCTTCGCTGGAAGATTTGGGAAGAGGTTTGGACGAGAATTTAGTGGACTTTCTATTTGGATACGGACTGGGAATGATCCAGTACATCAAAACAGGAAAGGTAGTTGTTTGGAAACGTAAAGAATGGAAGGTTTGATGTCTTGCACGATTAAACAGGGAGGTGAACGTTTCCCGGGATATGGTGTCTTATATTTGGAAGTTACGTCGGAAGCTGGAGAAGAAATATTACCCTATGTTTCGACTCTTATCTACTTTAGGAAGTTTCAACAAAACAGAAGCCGCCTAAAGATAAAAAAGGAAGGGAGAAAAGTCCGTGACTTACAGAGAAAAGAACGGGAAGATAATTGAAATATTTCTCGAAATATCGTCACCTGTATAGTATATATAAGTTGTTTCGAGTCTCATATAGGGGGTACGAAACCTTAGGATAAGTTTAGAACACCACATAGCTCCAGAGATCGAGTTGCAGGAAAATACAATATTCTGCTGCTGCTGCTGAAGAGGAGGAACACGAAGAACATTGACGCACAAGTATCTGTCGCAGAACACTATCGCTATTCAACAGCAGAACCCATCTATCGTTTATCAACAGTAATTGCATTAGGTCTTTAGCTACTGTTTCCTCTTTGTAACAAAGATTCTGCAACACCTTCACACTGTTGCGAATCGGCTGTGTTATCACTTTTTCACCTCCTTGTACACTTTTGAGCTATAAAAACATATTTTGAGAACATGGATAATATGAGGAGCTAAACCCCATTGCTGAGGCGCTAGAGGAAGCTATTTTTCCAACAAGAAGTGGTATATTCTCTTTTATCTATTTATTGCAATTTTATTATGATTACTTGCCTTGAAATAATATCGAATATGATTTTTATTTGAGTAATTTTGATCTATTTTGATGGAGTATGCTTAGTTTAAGACTTTTGATGCTTCATACTTGGTATTTACAATTATTGCTTTTGAAAATCTACTTGTTGCAATAGTAAGAATCAAATTGAACGAGAAAATTGCATGAATACAAAGATTGGATTAAATCACTTTAAACTTTGAAAATAGTGGAATCTTAGCCTCAGTGTTCTTTTAATATTGATATCATCTTTGATTGAGTTTGCTACAACTTTTAGTGTGTTTTCTATTTTAGTTTTAGAATTTAAGTCTATATTTTATCCTTCGCAAGTCTGAGAATCGAACCACTTTTACCACTATCTACAAATCACATCATGTACGTGTACCTTAGCTACCGAATTTGAGTTTGGAAGCTTAGCAGAAATTTTCGGTTCGAATACTTCCGTGAATACGCGTACCTAAGTTGACTGGTTTTCTGATTTTTAAACTACACACTCCAACAGAAATTTTCGGTTGAAAACTTCCACCAGTACGCGTACCCAACTTGTCTCCTTCACCAATATCGCATGCACAAGTGTACACACTTGGTTTCCGGCACATGGATTTATACATTAATGTGCGAACACACTATATATGCTTATATCCATAGTTGGTTACATAATCTCAACTCTACATTTCAATCATTGAAACATTCTTCTATAATGTTATAACAATCGTTATTCACGACTATCGTCATCAAAGTTATTTTCAAGATTGAAACGTCATCATGACTTTCGTCACGGATAAAGATGAAAAGTGGTTAAAGCGAAAGCTTACCAACACGTATTTAGAGAAAAAGATAGGCGAGTAAACTCGGCTCGAAATAGCAAATGTGTATGTATGAAAACTATCATACTTATACGACTTTATCTCAAGAGTAGGAGATAGAGAGATAGACTTTTGAGTGATAGATAAGTTCAAGACTCCACATACCTTTTAGTCGGATGAAGTTTCACTGGTTCCTTGAGTAGTTCTTCGTCTTCGTAAGATGATCGCCATGGAGTCTGGAGCTCAACTACACTAAACTGTCCTAAACCGAGACTTAGCTATAAATAGTCTAGAAATCAAGACATATAGTTTTGACAACTAAATTTGACAAACATGCTTGAGATAGCAATGCGAGTTCGACCGAGCAGTGCTCTAACAATATCCCCCTTTGTCAATTTTAGTGGCAAAACTATCAATACATGTGGATTACAAAATAAATAAAACTTTGTAGCTTCTCGTCCACATGCTTGATCTCCTTGGTGCTTCAACATTGCTTCAAAACTTCGTATTTTCCAAGTACTCCCATGATTCCATAGATGTTCAATTCAACATCATAGTTGTTGAAGTTTCGTAGCCATAACAATGAGAAAACAAAAGCTCTCGATCATTGTTATATAGTGTCACAGTATTATTACACAGTATCAAAGTTCTTATATCACAACTTCGACAACAATACTACGGTGATAAGTATTACTCCCCCTTAGTCAATACTTTCATCTCAACATGAAAACCACTCCCCCTTACATAATGATCCGAAAACCATATCTATTTGTAGTGCGAACTACACATTAATTCTCCTCCTCTTTGTCAATAAAATGGGAAAAGGTACGAAAACTAGTGGGATCCTAATGAAATTTCCACGGAGATGCTTCAAGACCAAAGAAAAGTACATATCAACTTGTTTAGATGCAATCAAATAGCCGAGGCTAAATGCATTCATCAAGGAGTATATAAAGATACAAGATAACCCATAAAAATTCCACAGCCGCACTCCTCACAAAGATATGGAAATTAAGCGCAAGTTCAAAAGAAATCTCCCCAATTTGATGTCATTCCCGAAAGAACAACAAGAGCGACCTTACTTTTACGAGAAAAGAAGGATTTCTTTGGACACCAAAAACCACAAAATGATTTTGTTATCCAAAAATTCTCAATTAAACTAACCACAAGAGAACCTATGATTAATTTAATCGGAATGCACAACCAAAATAATCACAAATGAATCTATGATTTGTTTAGTTGGAAATGCTCACACAAGAAGACTTATGGAGCCGCACAGTATACACATAAAATATGGATCAGGGAAAGATCAATACTGCGAAATATACAAGGATTCATTCTATTTTCAATCACTATTTGCACAATGACATGCAATAGACATAATCCTCGTAAACAAAAGATTTTAACCTATCTTCCATCAATAAATGACATAATAGGATTAACTTTTGTTATGTCAAGAAGTTCATCGATCTTGTATCAGTACATGCATATCGACATATAAACGAGATAACTTTTGACATTGTATGGGACAATAATAGTTCACGGACGCACACAAATATCCCATAACATATTGCAATATATAAAATCATAAATATTAATACTGCAAAAATCATCTTCCAAACCAACTTTAGAATTTAAACAAATAAATCTAAAAACAAGAAGATGAAAACGTTGGACATAGCTATGTGTACTCACAATAATGGCTATTCCAAACCCTAGTTATTCTTCTTAAACAAAAACAAGAATAAAATTCTCTTAAGAAGTTTCCTATACAAAAATAAAGAACATAAAACAAAATCTACTGGAAACCGATCACAAGCTACATTAGATTTCATGTACGGCAGCTTCACGGACTTCGAGCTTGTGATTCATGTTAACAACTGCGTCTTCATGTTAACAACTACGTCTTCGAGAAGATATCCTCATTCTCAACATCTTTATGTGAGTAAGCAATATAAGATGAGGCATTAGTAGTGCCATCTTCTACAAGAGTTCTTTTCTTCCTTCCTTTTGTTTTGAAACCAAAACCTTTCTCAAGGAATCCTTTAGCAAAATCACCATAATGAGATGAAGAGGAAGACATCCTTGACAACCAAAAAAAGCTAGAGTTTGCGTACGTGACTTATGTAACTCGGTATCTTGGGTACTTAAAGGTTTCATAGGAAGGAAAAATTAAGGTTTCCTTAATTGATTCGTGTCAGTTACACGGGTAACCAGTACGAGTACAATTTCCACCCAAAAGAACCACAAGGGTCGTATGTACATGACCTTGCAAAAAAAAAATTGCTATGTGAAGAACCTTCAGTGCCTCAAAAGAAATTATGTCTCATGAGAAAACTTATTTTTGAGAACACAGGCAGCAAATGGTTTGAACCAAAATTTCAAAGAAAATAAAACTCTTGAAGAAAAACAAATACTTATGTAAACATGTTTGTAAGGATACTCCTGCTAAGGACGATAAGAAAATAGCTTGAGAATATGAAAACACATTTACAACAAGTATACCTGAACATATCTCTCTTAACAAGGATTTTTGTAAGAGATCATCCAACCTTGTGATTAAGTGGCACAAGTATGAGCTTTTAGCTCATCAAATGAATATCGTTTTTGGTTAAACCCTTTTCTTCTGTTACCAGGAAGAATATTTTTATGATGTAAAAAGTTATCATAAAATTTACTATCATCATAATACGACACATAGTAAGGATTCTTACCTGAAAAAGAACATCTAGATGGAGCTGACAGCTTGTTAATGATTTCCTTATATCCTTAAATAATCAATTTTAGATTGTCATCCATCTGTTTATATATGCATTCTTCACTTGATACATGATTCACATCAGTTTTAACATTATCTCCATTACTGACAAGAGAGAGAACATGAGTTCTTCTTGAATGATATTTGTCAAGAGGTCTACTATGCTTTTGTGCAGTTGAGAAACTCATTGGACTCACTTTCCTGGTGGGAAACACAGGATGTATACTGAAACCAATTGGTTTAGACATACGAATATCAGTTACACCTTTAAGAATTAAATCTAAGGTGTGTTGAAGTTGAACCAACGATTTGTTTTTCAACTTGGGTTTCCTCTTTTGCAGTATATTCCCTTTTAAATCACAAAGAAGGTACGCTTTCTGATCACGGGAGTGATTAGAGATTGCATACTTAACATCATCGTTTGGAGATTTCTCTCTTTCAACTGATGTGTGAATCTCCTGCTCATCAGGTTCAGTTAGGAGAGAGTCAGGAGTTACTTCTGAAACTGGAGCTCTTTCAGTTTGAATAGAAGTAGACGGTATAGCAGTCTTTTGTGAACATCATCGAATGGAGAGTTTACTCAAAAGATGTTCAATTTCTAAAGCATCCTTTTTAAGTTTATCCTCAAGTAAGATACGAGTTGATCGAACTTCAAGTTTTTCTTTAAGAGAAGCCTTTTCACTGGAGCCACAGTCTGTTACTACACCGAAAAGAACATTCACATGTTTTTTTAACTGTTTGAATCTTTCAGCTAGAATTCTAACAAGGTTTAGAATCAGTTTACTCTCTCTAGTTGTTTCCTCTTGAATAGCAGTGTTAGATTCATCAGGATAACACATGTCAGTGTTAGTGTGTTTCATTTGAACACTGGGTTCGTCTATACCCGAGATTGAAGCATCTTTATTTTTAATAGACCTATTAGAAACAGAGTTTTTATTTCTGGTGACGTGTTTATCAGAGATAACACTTTTGTCCAGAGTCAGATCGCTAAAAACACAGACTTTTGAGGTCTTAAACGTGTTTGCCTGCTCTGATACCAATTGAAAAAGTGGGGGTCTAACAACCACACCCAATATTTCGATTAGCAATCTGTATGGACTCACTACAATATACTTTCTAGAGAATCAACTAGACAGTCAGACTCAATCTAGAGAAAAGTATATCGAGGAGTTAATATCTCTCTCACTTGATTTGATCTTTACTCAAGCAGATAGAAATCTGCAAGTCTTTATCAAATACAAGGATAATAACTTGGATGGTACCAAAGACCAATATCCAAGTGTCAATCAATTTAAATCAACAACCAAAGGTTGGATATTCTAATTGATTGATATTAACGCACAACCTGTGATATTTCAATTATATAACAACATATAATGCGGAATAGAAATAACACAGACATCAGAAATTTTGTTAACGAGGAAACCGCAAATACAGAAAAACCCCGGGACCTAGTCCAGATTGAACACCACACTGTATTAAGCCGCTACAGACACTAGCCTACTACAAACTAACTTTGGTCTGGACTGTAGTTGAACCCTAATCAATATCACATTGATTCAAGGTACAGTTGCGCTCCTTACGTCTCTGATCCCAGCAGGATACTACATACTTGATTCCCTTAGCTGATCTCACCCACAACCAAGAGTAGCTACGACCCAAAGTTGAAGACTTTAATAAACAAATATGTATCACACAGAAAAGTCTATGATAGGTAAATCTGTTTCCCACAGATAGACATAAGAGTTTTTGTTCTGTCTTTTGATAAATCAAGGTGAACAGGAACTAATTGATAATCCGGACTTATATTCTCGAATAACAGCCTAGAAATATCAATCACCTCACAACAATCTTAATCTTATGGTAGCGAAACAAGATGTTGCGGAATCACAAACGATGAGACGAAGATGTTTGTGATTTCTTTTTATCTTGCCATATCGGAGGTATAATCTCAAGTCAATTATTCAATTGAACTCGTACGATAGAAAATGGCAAGATCAGATCGCTCAACTACAAGAGAAGTAGTTTCGTAGACATAGACACAACTTGAATCAACTCATCGACAATATAGCCACGGTTTGCAAAGATTGCATTCCTTATTGATTTATTATTTTAAGTTCATGAACTTTCCGATTTGAGAAATAACCAGCTTGGGTACGCGTACGGGTACGTGTACCTTAGCTACCGGATTTGAGTTTGGAAACTCAGCAGAAATTTTCGGTTCGAAAACTTCCGTGAGTACGCGTATGGGTACGTGTACCTAAGGTGACTGGTTTTCCAGTTTGTAAATACAAACTCCAGCAGAAATTTTCGGTCGAAAACTTTCACGAGTACGCATACCCAACCTGTCTCCTTCACCAATATCTCATGTACAAGTGCACACACTTGGTTTCCGGCACATGTATTTATACAATAATGTGCGAACACACTATATATGCTTATATCCATAGTTGGTTACATAATCTCAAATCTACATTTCAATCATTGAAACATTCTTCTATAATGTTATAACAGTCGTTATTCACGACTATCGTCATCAAAGCTATTTTCAAGATTGAAACGTCATCATGACTTTCGTCACAGATAAAGATGAAAAGTGGTTAAAACGAAAGCTTACCAACACGTATTTCGAGAAAAAGATAGGCGAGTAAACTCGGCTCGAAATAGCAAATGTGTATGTATGAAAACTATCATACTTATACGACTTTGTCTCAAGAGTAGGAGATAGAGAGATAGAATTTTGAGTGATAGATAAGATCAAGTCTCCAATACCTTTTAGTCGGATGAAGTTCCACCGGTTCCTTGATTAGTTCTTCGTATTCGTAAGATGATCGCCATGGAGTCTGGAGCTCAACTACACTAAACTATCCTAAACCGAGACTGAGCTATAAGTAGTCTAGAAATCAAGACATATAGTTTTGACAACTAAATTTGATAAACATGCTTGAGATAACAACGCATGCGAGTTCGACCGAGCAGTGCTCTAACACTAACTAGTAGTATACGGATAAGCAGGTTCGTCCCAAGGGAGAGTTGAGTTAAAGTTGTCAATTTAATTTCTGAATAACAGTAATGCAAGACTATG
Source organism: Papaver somniferum (assembly GCF_003573695.1). Lineage (NCBI taxonomy): Eukaryota > Viridiplantae > Streptophyta > Magnoliopsida > Ranunculales > Papaveraceae > Papaver > Papaver somniferum. Next base: position 52,906,546 of record NC_039365.1, read on the forward strand.
GACACAAATACTAATGCAAATATGAGGATGAGAATGATCAAGAACTCTTTTTCAGTCACAAAACGTGAATCTTTTTGATATAGCTAGTTTCTGCAAAGTATCTTGTCACTAACAACCCTAGAATAATTAGTACGCTCAACTATTCCGTTATTATCTCCTAAGTTCACCGCACACGGAAGCGCTCGACTACCGTATTCTACTTATCAAGTTTCCTAGAAGTACGCTCTCTAGGTGTGACTTAAACAAGTGCTTTATGTTTTATGAGATAAGGTTGCTCCTAGTGAAGCTTGAATCACCTACTAGTGTCATTCAATACATACGAATACTTAACAAAATCCCATCGTCAATATTCATACAGTGCTACTTGTATTAAGAATATCTAGACAATTACGGGTCGAAGAGGTCTTAATAGCAATAGAGTTATCAATCAACCATTCAATTTGCAACTTAAACGACTCAAGAATAATTCATAAACACTTTTGGCACGGTAGAGAATAAACAATGACAATATAATTGCAAGAAAATAGGCAGTTTAAATATCAATTCGAATTCAAGTTCCGGACGTTGAAATCGTCATGTATCAATATGCAATTAGCTACTGAAGTTTATGATAAAGAAACAAAACACATATAAAAAACTTGAATACGAAACCAATTAAGCAAACCAACACGGCTGCGACGAGATGGAGTGAGTTGTGATGCTGTGGTTGTGGGGAACTGTGGCCTGGTAACAATGTAATGGTGATGGATGTCGCGACTGCAACTGTGATGGAAATACCTAATAGTGTTGTAGTGGTCAGTGATCTATTCTTGCTACTTATATAGTGGAGCTAAATGTACAGACTTGTGGCATGAAGGTGAGGCGGCGATGTCAGCGAGCAAGTAATGAATTCAGGACCTTCAAGTGATCCATGAAGTGCTGGTGGTGATGGTATATGCTGGTGTATTGGTGGCGGTATGCGAAGTTGGGGTTGATGTGGATGTATGCAGGTGATGTATGATAGTTATGCAGATGAGGTGGTGATGCAGATGGTGTGTGAGATGGTGTAGGGTTCTGGAGAGGATCAAAGCTCCTCTCTGATGGATATGCGAACAATGGTGAGGGGGTATGGGGATATATCCTTTCGTTGTAGCTTAGGTCTTCTTTTATAGCTTTTTGTTTCTTGTTCTACAATCCCCGATAGAGACCCAACTCCAATGTTCTGTCTACCTCTAAATTCTCTCAGTCGTTCAACACCCTAAAAACTATCCACAACAACTATATTTGTGAATTTCCGGCCAAGTATCTAGTCGCCAAACAAACCCAAACCAAAGCTTTGTGTACTCAAAACTCCAGTTGAACCCATCTTAACTATCCATAAGAACATTACCGTCGCCGGAAATAACCCTTGGCAAGCACCCATCGGTTCCATGGCAACAACAAACTTCAGTTTTCTGTCCTAATCTCCTCGCGTTATAACCTTGATTTTTCTTGGCCAAGATTCTGTCAAGTACCACAACTCAGAATATAACCACCTCTTCTCTGTTTCGAAATCATGTACTAGGCCATTGACGATAACCCACAGACTCATGGCAAGTTGATGGAAAACCTGGTACAACAATTTGTCGTGGCTGAAGTTGAAGTGAAAATTTACTCGTTCAGGCATATCTGCGAACACTTGGTGTGCCTGACTTTGACAATGGATAACAGCTGCACTTTTTTATTTCTAAACATTTCCACATATCCTTCCCTGCAAGCAATTTCACATTCATTCATAACCCAGACTCCTGCCAGTCATTCACAAACATTAAAATGCAACAATCTGCATCGTTCGATGCCAACCATTACCCAAATCAGTTCAATTTTGGTCTCACACTCTCCTGGTATTTCGAGTTCTAAACTCCCAAAAATTTGAACACCCAAACTCTGCTTCCATCTCTACTTCAAGTATCTATCCTAAACCTTTGCAAACATCCACAAATTTCATGGCAACATACTTGTTTTCTTCTCGGTTCAAAAACTAAGCCCAAAACTATCACAGACTCGTACATAAGTCTGTCGTGTTGTTTTTGCCTTTATGAACCTGTCCTAGCCCTTCGAAATATCCACAAGACCCTAGCTTCCGATGGTAGGAATTGGTGCAGTTGTCTTGGTCACGAGGAAGAAATGGGGAGAAGTTGGTTTCTCCCGATCCTGACATAGATATAAGATGATTATGGTGTCCCTTAGCAAAACTAGGTTATCCTTTAGTAAACTGCAATTGTATTTCATTGGATTCCTTGAGACAATGGTACCGGTGCTCCAGTAATTTCTATTTCCAGCACATTGTAGACTCCTTTGCTACGCTTCGGGTCCATCAACTCTTGAGCTCACCAAAAGCTCGCCAAATAATGAATTAAGCTCTGATTTCCATTGTTTCTCATCATCTGACTCCAAAATACCTATAAAATGTAAAAAAATCTTAATACACAAACTTCACAAGAAAAATAACAAAGAAAGCGTAATCGATTGATAGTAAATCAAGGTGTTTTAGACACCTATCAAATTCCCCCACACTTAGACTTTGCTAGTCCTCGAGCAAACTAATCAAGACTAAAATATAACAAATCCATTTCGTTGAGGTTACGGTTACACTTAGTGTTTTTCAATGTTGTTGTAGTAATAAGATTCGTTCAAGACTTGTGAAAGCAGATTTTAGACTTAATTTTAAATAAAAAATATAGGAAACTTAAATCAAAGTGATATGAAAAATATGGAGAAGACTGGGGCTATGGATTCCAATAATTACCAATATCTAAGTGATTTATATTCTCTAATTATAATTATGCAAATCCTTCATTCAAATTGATTCTTAATATTGCAAAAGTTTATTTTTCAGAAATAACAATTGTAAATCGAAAGTATGGGACATCAAAACCCTAGGCTAGCATGGTCCATCAATTGAAATGACAATTGTTTAACAAAAACCATTTTATCTATTTATTTATCAAGGCAAATAATCATATAATAATTGCATAAATCAAATAAAATAGAGATTACCACATTTCATTGGAGAAATAGCTTCCTCCGTCGCCCCAGAGGATGGGTTTAGCTCATCATTGTGTAAACTTGCTCAAAATATTGATTCATGCTCAAAATTTGTTTACAAAGATGAAATGGAGAGAAAATAATAAAAATCGGGTGTTTGCAACGTTTATAATTGTTGCAAAACACTGTTACAAAGAACGATAAAAAAAAAACTGTTGTTGTTGTATCTCCGCGACCCTCGTGTGGCTGTCGTTGTCACTGTTGATAAACGACTGCCTCTGGTGGTCTTTTGTTCTTCGTGTTCTTGGTGCAGCAGCAGAAACAAAGTTCTAAAAACTCTTGATTCACGCCTCCTGAGCTCTCCTCTCGACCCCAAACTCTCCGTGCCCGTTCTATGTGATCCTAGGAACCTATTTATACATCATTGCGACATTGAATCTCCCAAAATCTCTTTATTTAATCCCATTATTTCTTTTATTCTCGAACATATATTGTTTCCAAAAATCGTTTTCCTACGCGTCTGCAGCTGTATTTCTTTCCTTTTATACCTTCTTCACGCTCCAGAATATCGATCAACTCTTCCAAGCACGTGCAGTACACGTTTAAATTCCTCACAACTCGTGCAAGCTCATGTTTTTCCTCCAACTCCCTGTTTAGATTAAACCAAGTTATCCAGCCAAATTTGATCGAAACAAACACCCATACTAGCTCTGTTAGGACATATCACAACTACGCATGAAGTTTCAGCGATTGAATCACACAAAAACTCCTCTAAACATTCGATCGAAATTCTGCCAGTGAAGTGAATATTTTTCCCGCCATTTTTATTTTTGAAATGTTGAAGATGAAGTGCCCCTATCCTTTTCTGGGGTGCAAATAGCAGATGGGTGCTGAGGACAAATTTGCGTGCTGAGGATGAATTTGGGCTACGCATAACCTTGGGTGTCCCTTAGACAAATCTGGGGTCCGTATAGCAAATGTCCTCCAGGGGTCCAAATAGCACTTTTTGAGCAACTTTTTCCACACAAGTGTATTTCTCCAAAAACACCTACACAAATATAAAAATACCATAATAAGTACAAAATCAAGCACTAGCAATAGAGACACTGAGGACAATTCAGACACAAAAATGTGTCTATCAAATACCCCAAACTTATTATTTGCTAGTCCTCGAGCAAATCTAATATAAAAATGACTACACTTAGCACGTGCAGCAAGCCGTTAAACTGCTAGGTGGCCCTAGCGGCGGAGTGTTGTCTCCGGAGGGTTTACCAGAGGTGTACCCACAAAACCATTACTCCAGACCCTAGCTATCTACGCAAAACCTTGGAAGGAACTAAAGAATCTCCTTGGTTAGCATACAAACATTGACTATAGGAGGAAGTACCCTGATGCGAATTTCCAATTGTTGTACAAGAGTTTGCACTCAACATACTATAATTCATATATAAGTGACATAGCTCTACTCAGATGGTTTCTAGACATCATAACCGGAGTCAACCAATCACATGGAAATATTAAGAAGATGGATAAAGAGATGGTTAAAAGTGAACGGTGTTTCCCATATCTGTCTGAAGGCCTCTGCCAAGGTGAACCTATCCTAATGTACTGAGATACCGGTATGACTAATATAAACGCAACTGGCATATACAAGGGGACCAGTGGTCGATAAACCTAACTCTAGGTCAACACAACTGGCATATACAAGGGCACCAGTGGTCGACTTTATTGAATTTATTCCGGTTGGTCTAATTGTCTAGTCTCATTTTTTTTTTTTTTTGGTATCTCAATCACTCTATTCCACCCTAGCAAAGGTAACAACTTGAATCGTGTGCCCCACCAAATCACTTAAAAAAATAAAAACAGAAGGATTAGGATTCAACGAGATATGGCGAAACTACCATGTTTGTTTTTTTAATTCTAACACCTGAGCTCTGTGCTTTTATGAATAGACTTTTTAGATGTTTCCATCTAATCGGATTGGTTCCTCAAGTCCTATAACTAAGATGTTCCCATCCACTTAGATTGGTTAGTGCCAACCTTAATAAGCATAAATTTCTAGGCTCTGGAGTTTATTTGTTGCAGCTAAGAGCTAACAAAAAGTTTCTTCCCCACCCCCAAACTTAAATCTCACATTGTCCTCAATGTTCTAAAGATGAAATTAAAAGCATGAACAATAAGAAACTGTTACCACTTGATGGATGGAAAAAGAAATAAGGAAGGATATTACCATAAGCATGAGTACCTCCCGGGAAATGCTAAATTGAAAGTCTTTAGCTAGACATCAAATACCTCAAAAAGAATTGTCACCTTCCAAATTCATATATCAATAGTCGAAACAATTGTGGGTCCATAAGACCAAATAGAGCTGACACCAGTATGAGACAACTGCACTGATTTAGAAAAATGAAAAGAAAGAGCACGTCCTCATCTAAGGTTTCTGTCAAGAAAACTGGGTTTATCTGCGGCGCGTAATTGAACTTCATATGTGTGTCTCGATAAATAGATTCATCCGAAAAACGGGTCTCTAATACCTGGGTTATCTCCTGGACAGTATCAGGAGGATCGGGTTGCGGAGTCTGAAAAGACTCAAGTAATATCTCAGATGTACAAGGCTCGAGTCCCAAGTTAGGGACTCTAATTAGGGATACGATACAATCACAAGAACCATCACTACCCCCAAACTTAGGGTTCACAGACAAACCTCTAACTATTTCTTGAATTTTCGGATCTTCAGAGTCCTTAAAATACTCAAGATATTCTTCTAGTTCTCTACCCCCAAACTTAGGGTCATTATTATTCTCAGAAAAACCTAAAACTATTGCCTGAATTTCTGGGTCCATAGAATCTTTAAAATACTCAAGATCTTCTTCTAAAGATTGATCACATATCTGATCTAAGAGAATGGTTTCCTCAAAATCATCTAAAGAATCTACCAGTAAAGTGTCAAGCCAATTATCCTGAACTAAAGTGATAATCATATTCACTTCTTCTAAATCATCGTTCTCAAAAGGTTTTCTAGTAACATTAAAGACATTTAGTTCAGTGGTCATATTACCAAAGGACATGTTCATAAGCCCGGTCCTACAGTTGATGACAACGTTAGCTGTGACTAAAAATGGGCGACCTAAAATCACTGGGATTTGACGACTTGGGTCCTGAACAGGCTGGGTATCTAGAACAACGAAATCCACAGGATAAATAAACTTATCAACCTCAATCATAACATCTTCTATGACACCACGAGGGACTTTGACAGACCTATCAGCTAATTGTAGTGTCATTTTAGTCGGTTTCAACTTACCAAGACCTAGCTGGGTGTATACATGATACGGGAGTAAGTTAACACTAGCTCCTAAGTCAAGTAAAGCTTTATCGACCATGTGATTACCAATCGCACAAGATATGGTGGGGAATACAGGATCCTTATACTTAGGGGGTGTTTGGTTCAGAAGAATGAAACTTACCTGACCAGCTAAAAAAGCTTTCTTATGGACATTAAGCTTACACTTTCGTGTACAAAGATCTTTAAGGAACTTGGCATAAGCAGGAATCTTCCTAATTGCTTCTAATAGCAGAATGTTGATGTTCACCTGCTTAAATGTTTCCATTATCTCGTTGAAATTCGACTCCTTCTTTGTTGGGGCTAACAAATGTGGATATGGGGCTCTAGGCACAAATGTAGACCTATCAGGAATTTCTTGGGAATCCTTAGAGACTGTTTCAGTTTCCTCGTCTATGGTATCCTCTTGGGAAGTAGAAGGTGGAACTACAGTATGTCCACTAGGCATGGCTACCTTATTGTCTACCGTTTTACCACTCCTAAGGGTTGTTATCGAGTTCACATGGTTTGATGATTTCTCACCAGCTAAAGATATTTGATGGACTCCCATAGGGTTGGGTTGTGGTTGACTAGGAAACTTTCCTTTTTCTCTCAATGTCTCATTCATCTGACTAACCTGGGTTTTCAACTCGGAAATAGCCTAAGAGTTAGCTTGTACCATCTTTTTATTTTCATCTAATCCTTGTGCAACCGATTGCTGAAATTTTAAAGTGTTTCGAGTTAACAAGGCAAGAGACTCTTCTAAGCTCATGATTTTCTTATCTGAAGGGATCTGAAACTGTGTCGGAGCTGAAGGATTCTTAGTATAGCCAAAACCTGGGGGAACCTGAGCATTACTAGACTGACCTTGATTCTGGCCCTTGGACCAAGAAAGGTTTGGATGGTTTCTCCAGCCAGGGTTATAGGTTTCTGAATATGGGTCAAACTTCTGTCGGTTATCAAACCTAATGTTGTTATAAAGAGCATTGGCTTGCTCTTCAACATCATGGCCTTCCCAAAAAGGCTCATTTCTTCCACTACTACCACTAGAATGACCTAATTCTAAGGCTTCTAACCTTTTGGCTATAGCTGCTATTTTGGCATCTGACTCATAAGATCCTTCTACCCTATTAACATTTCCTCTACTTAGAATAATTGTTTTCTGGGGTTCCCTACTATTTTCCCATTGTTGGGTCTTATCGGCGATTTCATTCAAAAATGTCATCGCTTCATCAACAGTTTTATTCTCAAACCCACATGTGCATAAGGACTCAACCATGGTTGTTGTTGAATAATCTAAACCCTAGTAGAGGATCTGAACTAACCTAACCTTCTCCAAACCATGATGACGACATTGAGATATCAAGTCATTGAACCTTTCTAAGTACCTATATGAAGATTCTCCCTCTTGTTGGGCAAAAGTACATATTTGTGTCCTAATATACGATGTTTTATGCCTTGGGAAAAACTTATGTATAAAAGCAGAAGTAAGTTGGTCATAGGTTTCAATTGACTCAGAGTCCAAACTATACATCCAAGATTTGGCTTTATCTTTTAAGAAAAAGGGGAATAACCTAAGTTTCAACGCATCATCACTTAGGTTTTTAATTTTCAGAGTACTACAAACTTCCTCAAATTCCCCAACATGAAAATAGGGGTTCTCATTCTCCTTCCCTAAAAACATTGGGAGCATCTGTAAAGTCCCAGGTTTCAGTTCATAATTTGCCTCGGTTTCAGCTAACTTGATACAAGACGGACGAGAGGTCCTAATTGGGTTTAGCAAAGCTTTCAAAGTTGCCATTTCTGGCACTACCAAAGGACTAGGAGTACTAGGGTTACTTTCCTCACGAAGAGACAGATTCTCAAAACTGAAGTTTCCAAAAACGGGGATCTCAAAAGAAGAGTCTTCGAGCTCCCCGCCTTCACAAGAAGAACTACTAGGTTTTTCACTAACCAAACGACCTAGAGTGTTTCTTTTCCAAGCCCGTTTAAAAACTTCGGGCATACACCATAAAAACAAGATCAAAGAGAAAAGTCCTAAAAAGGAAGGGATGTTCTATGCAAACACAATCAAGGCTGACTCCACCACAGCAAACCTACTGATTTCTAGCAAACAAAAAGCATGATGGATCCACTTAGATTGTTTCTAGACCAGCTCCACTTAGATTGTTTCTTGTTCTACAATCCCCGATATAGACTCAACTCCAATGTTCTGTCTACCTCTAAATTCTCTCAGTCGTTCAACACCCTAAAAAATATCCACAACAACTATATTTGTGAATTTCTGGCCAAATATCTAGTCGCCAAACAAAACCAAACCAAAGCCTTGTGTACTCAAAACTCCAGTTGAACCCATCTTAACTATCCATAAGAACATTACCTTAGCCGGAAATAACCCTTGTCAAGCACCCATCGGTTCCATGGAAACAACAAACTTCGGTTTTCTGTCCTAATCTCCTCGCGTTCTAACCTTGATTTCTCTTGGCCAAGATTCTGTCAAGCACCACAACTCAGAATATAACCACCTCTTCTCTGTTTCGAAATCATGTACTAGGCCATTGAAGATAACCCACAGACTCATGGCAAGTTAATGGAAAACCTGGTACAACAATTTGTCGTGGCTGAAGTTGAAGTGAAAATTTACTCGTTCAGGCATATCTGCGAACACTTGGTGTGCCTGACTTTGACAATGGATAACAACTGCACTTTTTGATTTCTAAACATTTCCCCATCTCCTTCCCTACAAGAAATTTCACATTCATTCATAACCCAGACTCCTGCCAGTCATTCACAAACATTAAAATGCAACAATCTGCATCATTCACTGCCAACCATTACCCAAATTAGTTCAATTTCAGTCTCACACTCTCCTGGTATTTCGAATTCTAAACTCCCAAAAATTTGAACACCCAAACTCTGCTTCCATCTCGGCTTCAAGTATCTATCCTAAACCTTTGCAAAAATCCACAAATTTCATGGCAACATACTTATTTTCTTCTCGGTTCAAAAACTAAGCCCAAAACTATCACATACTCGTACATAAGTCTGCCGTGTTGTTTTTGCCTTTATGAACCTGTCCTTGCCCTTTGAAATATCCACAAGACCCTAGCTTGCCGATGGTAGGAACTGATGCAGTTGTCTTGGTCACGAGGAAGAAATGGGGAGAAGTTGGTTTCTCCTGGTCCTGACATAGATATAAGATGATTATGGTGTCCCTTAGCAAAACTAGGTTATCCTTTAGTAAACTGTAATTGTATTTCATTGGATGCCTTGATACAATGGTACTGGTGCTCCAGTAATTTCTATTTCCAGCGCATTGTAGACTCCTTTTCTACGCTTCGGGTCCATCAACTCTTGAGCTCACCAAAAGCTCGCCAAATAATGAATTAAGCTCTGATTTCCATTGTTTCTCATCACATGACTCCAAAATACCTATAAAATGTAAAACAAGATTAATACACAAACTTCACAAGAAAAATAACAAAGAAAGCGTAATCGATTGATAGTAAATCAAGGTGTTTTAGACACCTATCAAATTCCCCCACATTTAGACTTTGCTAGTCCTCGAGCAAACTAATCAAAACTAAAATATAACAACTCTATTTTGTTGAGGTTACGGTTACACTTAGTGTTTTTCAATGTTGTTGTAGTAATAAGATTCGTTCCAGACTTGTGAAAGCAGATTTTAGACTTAATTTTAAATAAAAAATATAGGAAACTTAAATCAAAGTGATATGAAAAATATGGAGAAGACTGGGGCTATGGATTCCACTAATTACCAATATCAAAGTGATTTATATTCTCTAATTATAATTATGCAAATCCTTCATTCAAATTGATTCTTTATATTGCAAAAGTTTATTCTTTAGAAATAACAATTGTAAATCGAAAGTATGGTACATCAAAACCCTAGGCTAGCATGCTCCATCAATTGAAATGACAATTGTTTAACAAAAACCATTTTATCTATTTATTTATCAAGGCAAATAATCATATAATAATTGCATAAATCAAATAAAATAGAGATTACCACATTCCATTGGCGAAATAGCTTCCTCCGTCGCCCCAGAGGATGGGTTTAGCTCATCATTGTGTAAACTTGCTCAAAATATTGATTCATGCTCAAAATTTGTTTACAAAGATGAAATGGAGAGAAAATAATGAAAATCGGGTGTTTGCAACGTTTATAATTGTTGCAAAACACTGTTACAAAGAACGATAAAAAGAACTGCTGTTGTTGTATCTCTGCGACCCTCGTGTGGCTGTCGTTGTCACTGTTGATAAACGACTGCCTCTGGTGGTCTTTTGTTCTTCATGTTCTTGGTGCAGCAGCAGAAACAGAGTTCTGAAAACTCTTGATTCACGCCTCCCGAGCTCTCCTCTCGACCCCAAAATCTCCGTGCCCGTTCTATGTGATCCTAGGAACCTAATTATACATCATTGCGACATTGAATCTCCCAAAATATCTTTATTTAATCCCATTATTTCTTTTATTCTAGAAAATATATTGTTTCCAAAATCGTTTTCCTACGCGTCTGCAGCTGTATTTCTTTCCTTCTATACCTTCTTCACGCTCCAGAATATCGATCAACTCTTCCAAACATGTGCAGTACACGTTTAAATTCCTCACAACTCGTGCAAGCTCATGTTTTTCCTCCAACTCCCTGCTTTGATTAAACCATGTTATCCAGCCAAATTTGATCGAAACAAACACCCATACTAGCTCTGTTAGGACATATCACAACTACCCATGAACCTCTAAGTGTCCCTAGTGGACGAGTTATAGTCTTGTTAGGGTTTACAAGATATACCCACTAAGTGCCCTAGTGGACGAGTTATAGTCTTGTAAATTATGTATTTTACGCGTGTTTTGAGTGTTATAGGTATTCTGGAGTCGCACGGAAGAAAAGAAGAAAAAATTACCCAATTTGAGCAAAAAGGGCGAACTTGTCATTTCATGGGAGAACACTATCTGGAGCCCAGTCAAGGTTAAGTGGCAACTCTATTTGGAGGAGTACTAAAGACAGTCAAGCTGAGGTTAAGGGAGTTTCCATCTGGGTGACCCTTATCTACAGTGATGGGGTGTCTAAATCCTGCCCCAAATCATAACCTAACCATAAACTGAGAAACATTTGTTTGCTCTCCAAATCATTAGCTGACTTGAACATCAAAGGAAGAGAAGAAAAGGCTGCACAACATCCATGGAGGAAATTCAGATCGAGAGAAAATTGTTGTCCTTGATTTGAAGGAAATAAAGAGAGCTTAGGTGAAATTCAAGCTACTGTTGTTGGTCCGAGAGATTAAGAGAGAAGATAAAGAAGAGATAGATCCGAGGAGGATGCGAATCACTATTACTGCAGCTGCTATTGCCACAATACATGAAGATGAGTATCATTTGAGGCTCGAATTCGAAGAGAATATTAAGAACAAATATTGAACATTGGGGTTGATGAGAAGATGATGTTTCATAGGATTAGAAGATTGAATCCGAGAGTGAACTGAAGCTGTTTAATTCTGTATTTGAATCGAGAAATCAAAGTCGAGAAAGGGGATCCGTTCAAATTGAAACAATGGGTCTGTTATGCTTATAAGATGGGTTTGAGTACTGATGTCGATTTCAGAGAAATGGGTGCAAATGGAGTTAGGATTTGAAGTAGCAGTGAATAAAGAACAAGAAATCACAGATGGATTAATAGCATGAATTAAATTAAGGGGTTTGTGGTTGATTCGAGTTCAGCTCAATTGAGAAATAGAAAGATGAAGAAACTGCTACCAAAACTGGGAGATTACAGTGAAGATGATGAATCTGTTTCTGCTATGAAGATTTGAGCTCATTGCTTAGCTGAGATTGCAGGGTGATGCAGTGTTGTTGCTGCTAATACTGGCAGAAGAATCAGGCAGAATTCAAGAAGCTGCAAAGAATGGGTTGAATGGTTTACAAGGAGTGTTGGTGTTGTTGGTCGATGGAGATGAAATTGATGCTGCTGCTGCAGAATAAATGAAATCAAAGCGATGAATGGTGCTCAAGCTGTAGTACTTGGATGTATGTTAGGATTCTTAACAGGAGAATACCAAAAATAGGCCTGAAAATTGGTCTGGGAAATGCCCAGAAAACATAGAAGACTCTGTCGGATTTTCTACTCCGACGAGTCAACTCGTTGATCGACGAGAACCCGATTCAGGCGAGTCAATTCAGTGATCCATGTGAGTTGACAAGATAACGACGCCATCAGTCGGACCGTTAAAGATGACGGCGACCCATAAAGACTGTTAGCTTGACTCAGGCAGCCGGCGATAAAACTCAAGCGGCCGGTGGTGACCTTCCCGGACGAATTCCGGCGAACCCGAGAAACTGTTCAGGCGACCAAAAGTACAGAAATTTGTGAAGAATTCTCTAGACTCATGGGTTTGAGGAATTGGACTTGAATTTGGAAAGTGAAGATGGAAGAATTTGAGAAAGGCTTGGACTTGGAAATTGAATTGCTTAAGGAAAGAGAGTCTATTCCTAAGAGGATTGCTAGCAAATTGAAGCCTATAATAGAGAAGTTCTCTACTTTTCTCTACACACATTTCTACACTTTTACACACACAACACTTGTGTTTTTGCTTGCTTTTTAAAAATTCTTCTTTTAATTATTTGTGTAAACTTCAAAAATTCTCCTTTTAATTATTTGTGTGAATTTCAAAAACATTAGTAGTTAATTTTCTTATTGATTGAGGATGAATTCCTAGTTCTTAACATATGTTTCGAGTTTTGTTTTCAATTGTATCTTGAAGTTTTCACATGATTATCGTTTGTTTTTGCTAATAAGAATGTTTATGCTTCATTGATAGATTGTTTAGGTGACCAACTAAATTGATTTGTTAATTTATCTAAAGCTAGTGAAAGTTTTGGGATACGTAATCGTTTCTTGACTCTTTACACAAGTAGAAAACACAAGACCTTGCGGAGGGATTCCGGAGCAATTGTGTGTAAAACAACGTTAGCAAGTAGACCTTGATCTAAGAGTCTAACTACTAATATCAACCAAATAAATTCATAAATCTTAATGCGTTTAACTAAATTACATATTGAGTGATCTACTACTAGGTGGTTTGGTAAATATAATCCGGTAGTCGAGAACTTCCGTATCCGGTGATACAAGGGATTTAAGGGTTAGCACTAATCTAGCTGTTATACCTACGGTTGGTGATAATCTATGACTAATAAAAAGTGGAAAAGAACATAAATTGAATCATTGTTTTGCAACGAAGAAGGATTCCTTGATCTAATCTTTCTTATTGATTTCAACTTATACTTTTAATCGCTTTATTTACTTTCTTTTATTTTTAAAATCTAAAACCAAAACCCCCTTTTTTTGTGACAATTAAACAACTAAAAACTCTTGCTCCTCGTGGGAACGAACTTGACTACACTATATTACTTGTTAATTAGGTGGAAAAATATTAATTAATTTGTTGTGGTTACGACACGCATCAAATTTTGGCGCCGCTACCGGGGAGCACCGGACGATTTTAGTTTTTTTTTTTTTTTACTTTTTGCTTTATTCTTGCCTTGTTAGATTCAATTATCGTGTATAACGTAGTTTTTGAGAATCTTGTTTTCAGGTACTTGATCTCTGGCATCTAAACAGTGGGATTACCAACGTTGTGGGATTACAACTCGCAAGGGAACAATACTACAAGAAGCTCAGAACTTGCAAGAAGAGCCTTCTACATTAACAATGGTAGGCAGTACAAATAATCCACCTCTGCCTCCACCCGCGGAGAAGAAGTTGGGAGAGTTAATTTCTCCAAATTTGGATTCACAACAATGGAGTATCACAATAACTGATCCAGTGGATATGAAGTCGAGTCTTATTTACCACTTATCGAAGTTCAAAGGATTTCCCGGCGAAGATCCAAATCGTCATCTTCAGTCATTCAACACAAGATGACAAGTCTTAGGCAAGGTATCGAGGATAGGGATAGGGTTATGTTACTAGCATTTCCATTCTCCTTACAAGACTCAGCCGATGAATGGTTGTATTATTTAACCCCAGGGAGCATTACAACATGGACCGAGATGAAAAAGCTATTCCTAGAGAAGTATTTTCCAGCTTCCAAGGCGGCTGTTATTCGCAAACAGATTAGTGATGTTCTACAAATTTCAGGGGAATCACTCCATGAGTATTGGAAGCAGTACAATAAGTTACTAGCAAGCTGTCCATACCATAACATATAACCAACACTCATCATTCATTATTTTTATGAAGCATTACTTCCGGAGCAACGTAACTTGATTGATGTAATTGCAGGTGGTTCACTTACTGAGAAGACGCTTTCCCAAGCAACTAGTTTGATTGAGAGTATGGCCGCGAATGCACAACAATATTATACAAGACATGATTCTAATATCCAAAGAGTAAGCTAGATGGGAGATTTCTCACATATAGAACACCAGATGGTACAACGGATAGATTCCGTAGTTGTTCCTTCATATGAAGAGGAGGCCGAACAAGTGAATGCTTTGTTTCCTAATCAAAGGTCAAGGTATGACCCTTACTCAAACTTACAATCCCGGTTGGAAGGATCATCTGAACTTTAGCTATACCAACAAGCAAGTGGCGGTTCCTAATCCGTATGTGCAACATGGTGGTTTCCAACAATCACGCTTCCAACCTCAACAACAATTCAAACAACCACAACAAGAATATTTGATTGATGATAAGCTTAACACTATAATGCAAGGTATTACGTCATTGTTCCAACAAAGCCAACAAAATAATGAATCGGCCATCAAGGATTTACAAACTCAAGTGGGACAATTGGTGGCCGATATGAACTTAATGAAAGCTCAAATGTCCACATTGCTAGCTTCACAACCATTCGTGAATCCAAGAGAGAATGTTAATGCGGTTACTTTAAGAAGTGGAAGACAAGTGGAGAGTCCGGGTCATCATGAAGAAGCTAGTGAAGAGTTAGTCAAAGACAAGGAGGAAGCCGAACCAAAGGAGGAGTCAACACCAACCGACCAATTCAAGGAACCGGTTCCTACTTTTACTACTCCACCTCCTTTTCCTAGTCGTTTTGCTAAATCCAAGAAAGAAGCTCAAGACAAGGCACTCTTGGATGTCTTCAAGAAAATAGAAATCAACATCCCATTAATATAGGCCATCAAAACAATACCAAGGTATGCCAAGTTCATGAAGGAATTATGCACACAGAATGATAGGTTGCTTGATAATGAAATTACTAAAGTTGGCGAGAGTGCGTCAGCTATGCTATTAAAGAAGATGCCTACAAAGTGCGGATCCCAGTGGTTTCGCGGTGCCAATTACTATTGGTACGAAGAGGTTTGAACATGATTTACTTGACTTGGGAGCTTCCATTAGTGTGACGTCCGCCGATATATATGACTCCTTGAATCTTGGACCGTTGAAAGAGACAAGAGTTATTATCCGATTAGCAAACAAGTCTAACATATATCCTAACAGACTTGTTGAAGATGTGCTAGTGCAAGTAAATGAGCTTATTTTTCCGGTTGATTTCTTTGTGGTGGATATGGACAACAATGAGAACCGGTCATCTTCTTCTTTACTTCTTGGGAGGCCATTTATGAAGACCGCAAAGACGAAGATTGAGCTGATAAGGGTACACTTACTATGGAATTCGACAAGGAGATAATCCACTTCAATATATTTGAAGCCATGTGCTACCCAAGTGATGTGCATTCCGTTTACTCCATTGATGTGGTTAGTTCATTAGCACAACAAATGGTGGAATTGAGTCAAGTGGACGAACTTGGTTTGGTGTTGCAAAAGAGCATTGAATTGGACATCCACGACTTGTCTAACTAGGATGTTGAAATCTCCAAGGAATTGGTGGACATGTGTGGTGCCTTGACGGCATTACAAGAATCTAAAATGGGTAATGTTTCATATATTTCTTTACTAGTGAATGATGAGATACTTGTACCATCTATTGTGAAGGCGCCTAAGCTAGAATTGAAGCTACTTCCGGACCATTTGAAGTATGCTTTCTTGGGAGATGGAGATGATCTTCCGGTGATTAATGCAAAGAACCTTACACCGGTACAAGAAGACCGTTTGCTTAGAGTCTTGAAAGAGCATAAAACGGTTATTGGGTGGACAATTGCGGACATCAAAAGGATTAGTCAATCCATGTGCATGCATAGAATTCTAATGGAAGAGAACGTGAAGCCGGTACGTGATGCTCGACGTAGACTTAATCCTCCCATGATGGAGGTTGTGAAGAAAGAGATACTCAAATTGCTAAGTGTGGGGGTAATCTACCCAATTTACGGTAACAAGTGGGTTAGTCCGGTATAAGTGGTACCAAAGAAGTCCGGTGTTACGGTTGTTAGAAATGAAGACGATGAACTTGTTCCTACAAGAGTTCAAACCGGTTGGAGAGTGTGCATTGACTATAGGAATCTTAATTCCGCAATCCGAAAGGATCACTTTCCTTTACCTTTCATTGATCAAATGTTGGAGCGGTTAGCGGGGCATTCTCATTATTGTTTCTTGGACGGTTATTCGGGATACAACCAAATTGTTATTGCACAGGAGGATCAAGAGAATACCACTTTCACTTGTCCGTTTGGAATGTTTGCATATAGACGGATGCCATTTGATCTTTGCAATGCACCAGTTATTTTCCAAAGATGTATGGGAAGTATATTCTCGGATTACGTGGAGCGCATTATTGAGGTATTTATGGATGATTTTAGTGTTTATGGCAATTATTTTGATAGTTGTTTAGACAACCTTGAACTAGTTCTTAAACGATGCATAAACACAAACCTTGTCCTTAATTGGGAGAAATATCACTTTATGGTAAACCAAGGCATAATACTTGGTCACATTGTGTCCTCTCGAGGGCTCGAAGTGGACAAGTCAAAGATAGATTTAATAAGAAACTTACAATATCCCACTATGGTGAGGGAGATTCGTTCATTTCTTGGTCATGCAGGTTTCTATAGGCGGTTTATCAAGGATTTCTCCAAAATATTCATGTCGATGTGCAAGTTACTACAAAAGGAGGCACCTTTTGACTTCAACAAGGAATGCAAGGATTCCTTTGATAAATTGAAGGCGATATTGACAAGTGCACCGATTATCAAGTCACTGGATTGGAATCTTCCATTTAAATTAATGTGTGATGCTAATGATTATGCGGTTGGAGCCGTTTTGGGTCAAAGAGTGGACAAGTTGTCCCACGTTATCTATTATGAATCTAGGACCCTCAACGATGCACAAATCAACTATGCTACCACGGGGAAGGAGTTATTGGCTATAGTTTTTGCATTGGAAAAATTTCGATCATACTTGGTGGGCACAAAGGTTGTTGTATATTCCGATCATGCCGCACTTCGACACTTAATAAAAAAGAAATAAGCCAAGCCAAGACTAATCCGGTGGATCCTATTATTACAAGAGTTCGACATAGAAATTCGAGACAAGAAAGGTGTGGAGAATATCGTTGCAGATCATCTTAGTAGACTTGTTATGTCTGAAGATAACTTCCATTACAAGACCGCTTTCCAGACGAACAACTTTTTTCCTTGGAAGAATCAACACCTTGGTACGCGGATGTAGTGAATTACTTGGTGACAAGAAAGTTACCTAGTACAATGTCCAACTTCCAAAAGATGAAACTTAAGAAGATAGCCAAGCAATATGTGTGGGATGAACTATACTTATGAAAATATGGCGTTGATCAAATAATACGAAGGTGCATACCTAACTCCGAATTTCAATCAATTCTCTCCTTCTGTCACACTCTTGATTGTGGTGGCCATTTCGGTTCTAAACATACCGCTCTTAAAGTTCTCGAGAGTGGATTTTATTGGCCCACCTTTTTTGAAGATTCATATGTTTTTTTTGTAAATCATGTGATAAATGTCAACGAACGGGCAATCTAGGCGCTCGAAATCAAATGCCACTCACACCAATTCTCGCCGTTGAGATTTTTGATGTGTGGGGAATCGATTTTATGGGCCCTTTTGTCAATTCAAATGGAAATTTATATATATTTCTTGCTGTGGATTATGTTTCGAAATGGGTGGAAGCTAGAGCCACCAAAACTAATGATTCTCAAGTTGTTTGTGATTTTGTAAGAGAAAACATATTCACTAGGCACGGTACACCAAGAGTGGTGATAAGCGATGAAGGCTCACATTTCAAGAAGTATTTCCACGCACTCCTCAAGAAGTACATCATAACACACAAGATTCCATAAACTAGTGGACAAGCGGAAATTTCAAACCGTGAGATCAAGTCCATTCTTGAGAAAACGGTGAATACAACAAGGAAAGATTCGAGCTTTAAGCTTAATGATGCACTTTGGGTGTATAGAACGGCGTACAAGACACCAATTGGTATGTCTCCATATTGTTTGGTTTATGGCAAAGCTTGTCATCTTCCTGTTGAACTTGAACATAAGGATTAGTGGGCGATAAAGAAGTGCAACATGGAGTATGATGAAGCGGGGAAGCAAAGGAAGTTACAACTAAATGAGCTAGAGGATATACGTAATTATTCTTACGAGAGTGCCCGAATATACAAGGAGAAAACTAAGCTTTTCCATGACAAGATGATTTCTCGTAAAAGCTTCGAAGTAAGACAAAAAGTCCTTTTATATCATTCTCGCTTTAAATTATTTCCTGGAAAATTAAGGTCCTGATGGATTGGACCATATGTTGTTACTAACGTTTTCCCTTATGGTGCAGTTGAAATTACTAGTCTTAGAGATAATTCGGTTTCCAAGGTCAACGACCATAGATTGAAGCCATACTATGAGAACATTGCTTATGTGAATATGGATGAACTTTCATTTGAAGATGTACTCCCTCTGGAGGAGTAATGTGAAGCAAGGGCTAAGTCGGGTCGTCGACTTTAAAACAAGCGCTTCATGGGAGGCAACCCATAGGTTTTGTATTTCTTATCTTTTTGCTTTTTATTTTTGTTTATTTATTTTTCTTGTTCCATATCATATTAGGATTTCCCACCTTGACTTTTCTAGGAGGATTCAATTACATTGAGGACAATCTAAGGTTTAAGTGTGGGGGAGTGGTTAGCATATATTTTTTTTTAAAATAAAATAAAATTGCATAAAACCTCCAATTTGTAGAGACTTTAGAGTCACTAGCATACTTCTAGGTATGTTTACATAGAGAATTCTGACCGACATAACTGAACTTGGAAGTGTTAGGGAACTACATTCGGATTTCTTACTTGTTAGAGTGTTAAATAATGGATTTAATCATACCGGTGGCAAATGAGGTGCAGAGGGAAATGCATTATTAGAGTTGCTGATCAATCATTAGTGGAGACTACCCGTATTTGTATCATGTGAGGCACCGACCAGATTTCTTTATAAATAACTAAAGAGCTTTCTTTTGATTGTGTGTCACAGTACGTTAATTCTGGGTAGAATGGTGAGCTACCCAACTTCACACCAATTTTCAGCACTATTTTTGATCTCTTGAGTGCTAATTTTATCAATCATGAGGGTGACGTCTATAGATGAAAACCTCCTTCTTGTAGTTCGATTTGCAGTTAGCACCATTCTTTCCCTCGACAACAACGGGTCCATAGAAACACCATAACCATCAACAAGGGAGCGACATCAAAATATACAAGGAAAGTTGAAGACGCTCAAGGTTTACAAGCAACGGAACAAGAAAAGGAGCAAATTTCAAATCCAAGTAAAGCAACATACAATGAGCGGAATTATATATACATGTTGAAGACTTACGCATAAGGAGCGGAATTTTATATCCAAGTTGAAGACTTATTTACAAGAGCAAAGAAAAGCAAAAGGTGAGAGTTATTGAAATTTATGATATCGAGACAATACAAGTTGTGAAGAATCGAGCGGTAAAGTACTTTTCAAGAGATAAAAAACATTGAAAAAAAAGAAAAAAAAAAGATAAAAAAAAAGAGACAAGAGAAATTTTATTTTTGTATTTAATAAGCCGTGGCGAAGGAAAAATATATGAAGAAGTTTCAAGAGACAAGGATTTTGAAGGTAAAGATTTACAAATTGTCAAGGATCTACGAAGTTCGAGAGTTTATCATCAATTGTTGAAGCCGAAGCCGAAGACCAAGAAGATGAAAACGAGGAGCGGAAGACGTTTCTATTGGATGTTGTAAGAGTCGTGTTATCATCATTGCAATCGTATGTGAAGGTGAGTAAGTAATCTCATCCTCGATAATAGTGGTTGATTTCCTTTCTTAGAGATCGTCAAAAAAATGTTTTTTCAAAATGTTAAAAGATGTGGGTTTTTAAAAAAAATCGGAAGTTGTCCTTCCCACCATTCAACATGTTGCAGGATTTCTCTCTTCATTCCTAGCTGCACACATGTGAGAACCATAAAAGTACGTCTTTTGAGTGCAATTTCATAAAACCCTTTTTGGTGAGGCAGAAGTCGAGGCGAAATGCTTATTGATCGCTCTTAAACACGCGTTCTCTCATTATGGTGTGGTTATTTCTCACTCAACATTTAAGAATGAAAATATGTTCTTTAGTATTTATAACTTCGTATTACTAGCGTGCATAAACTTTATTTCCTCATAAATCTTTAGATGCTTGGGGACGCTGGAATGCTTTGAAGTTGGAGTAGGTTTTGTGGGTATATATCTAGTAAGTCCTCACGAGACTATAACTCGTCCACTAGGGACACCTAGGGGTTTAAAGGCTTGTTATACATGCTAAATTTAACCGTATCCTCGACGAAATGGAGTTGTATGTATTAGTTTGATTTGCTCGAGGACTAGCAAAGTCTAAGTGCGGGGGAATTTGATAGGTATAGAATACACCTTGATTTAATATCTATTGGTTATGCTTTCTTTGCTATTTTTCTTGTAAATTATGTATTTTACGCGTGTTTTGAGTGTTATAGGTATTCTGGAGTCGCACGGAAGAAAAGAAGAAGAAATCACCCAATTTGAGCAAAAAAGGGAAAAATTGTCATTTCATGGGAGAATAGTATCTGGAGCCCAGTCAAGGTTAAGGGGCAACTCTATTTGGAGGAGTACTAAATACATCCAAGCTGAGGTTAAGGGGGTTGCCATCTGGGTGACCCTTATCTACAGTGCTGGGGTGTCTGAAAATCCTGCCCCAAATCATAACCTAACCCTAAACTGAGAGACATTTGTTTCCTCTCCAAATCATTAGCCGACTTGAATGTTAAAGGAAGAGAAGAAAAGCTGCACAACAACCATGGAGGAAATTCAGATCGAGAGAAAATTGTTGTCTTGATTTGAAGGAAATAAAGAGAGCTGAAGTGAAATTCAAGCTAATGTTGTTGGTCCGAGAGATTAAGAGAGAAGATAAAGAAGAGATAGATCTGAGGAGGATGGGAATCATTGTTACTGCAGCTGCTATTGCCACAATACATGAAGATGGGTATCATTTGAGGCTCGAATTCGAAGAGAAGATTAAGAACAAATATTGAACATTAGGGTTGATGAGAAGATGATGTTTCAGGGGATTAGAAGATTGAATCCGAGAGAGAAGTGAAGCTGTTTAATTCTGTAGTTGAATCGAGAAACCAGAGTCGAGAACGGGGATTTGTTCAAATTGAAACGATGGTTCTGTGATGTTTAGAATATGGGTTTGAGTGTTGATGTCATTTCAGAGAAATGGGTGCAGATGGAGTTAGGATTTGAAGTAGCAGTGAAGAAAGAACAAGAAATCACAGATGGGTTAATGGCATGAATTGAATTAAGGGGTTTGTGGTTGATTCGAGTTCAGCTCAGTTGAGAAATAGAAAGATGAAGAAACTGCTATCAAAACTGGGAGATTTCAATGAAGATGATGAATCTGTTGCTTCTATGAAGAGTTGAGCTCATTGCTGAGCTGAGATTGCAGGGTGATGCAGTGTTGTTGCTGCTAATACTGGCAGAAGAATCAGGCAGAATTCAAGAAGCTGCAAAGAATGGGTTGAATGGTTTACAAGGAGTATTGGTGCTGTTGGTCGATAGAGATGAAATTGATGTTGCTGCTGCAGAATAAATGAAATCAAAGCGATGAATGGTGCTCAAGATGTAGTACTTAGATGTATGTTAGGATTCTTAACAGGAGAAGACCAAAAATAGGCCTGAAAATTGGTCTGGGAAATGCCCAGAAAACAGAGAAGACTTTGTCGGATTTTCTGCTCTCAACTTGGTGATCGACGAGATCACGATTCAGGCGAGTCAATTCAGTGATCCATGTGAGTTGACAAGATAACGACGCCATCATTCGGACCGTTAAAGATGACGGCGACCCATAAAGACTGTTAGCTTGACTCAGGCTATGGTTTTTAAAAGCGTACGCTTCACGCTTCGGAGCGTACGCTTCAAATTTCAGCATTTCGCTCTGAAGCGGTCATGTGAAGCGCATCTTTCATGAAGCGTACGCTTCACGCTTCAGAGCATATGCTTCGCTTCAAATTTCAGCATTTCTCTCCGAAGCGGTTATGTGAAGTGCGCTTTTTGACCTAGTCAACTCCTTTCCCGCCTAATTTTTAAAGCTTTTAAAAGAAAAATATGATTTTTTAAGGAGGAATCAAACACCCCACCTCCCACTCGCCCGGAGAAGGTTGAATTGATGTGCACAAGCTTTGTTTTTGATAATAATTAGACTTATATAAAATTTATATAGATATTATATTCCTAATAAATTTATAATTACTAGTTATGACTAATTTATTTATAACAAAACATCCGCTTCAAACATCAACCATGAAGCGATGCTTCACGCTTCGATATACGCATCGCTTCCTAAAAATGAAAAACGCTTCACTCTTCGCTTCACGCTTTCAATACCTTGACTCAGGAAGCCAGCGACAAAACTCAGGCGACCGGTGGTGACTTTCCCGACCGAATTCCGGTGATACTGAGAAACTGTTCAGGCGACCAAAAGTTCAGAAATTTGTGAAGAATTCTCTAGACTCATCTAGACTCATGGGTTTGAGGAATTGTACTTGAATTTGGAAAGTGAAGTTGGAAAAATTGAGAAAGGCTTGGACTTGGAAATTGAATTGCTTAAGGAAAGGGAGTCTATTCCTAACAGGATTGCTAGAAAATTGAAGCCTATAAATAGAGAAGTTCTCTACTTTTATCTACACACTTTTACACACACAACACTTGTGTATTTGCTTGCTTTTTAAAAAATTCTTCTCAATTATTTATGTGAACTTCAAAAATTCTCCTTTTAATTATTTGTGTGAATTTCAAAAACATGAGTAGCTAATTTTCTTAATTATTGAGGATGAATTCCTAGTTCTTAACATATAATTTGAGTTTTGTTTTCAATTCTATCTTGAAGTTTTTCACATGATTATCGTTTTTTTTGCTAATAAGAATGTTTATGCTTGATTGATAGATTGTTCAGGTGGCCAACTAAATTGATTTGTTAATTGATCTAAAGCTAGTAAAAGTAGTGGGATACGTAATCATTTCTTGACTCTTTACACAAGTAGAAAATACGAGACCTTGCGGAGGGATTCCGTGGAGCAATTGTATGTGAAAACAACGTTAGCAAGTAAACCTTGATCTAAGAGTCTAACTTCTAATATCAACCTAATAAATTCATAAATCTTAATGCGTTTAACTAAATTACATCTTGAGTGATCTACTACTAGGTGGTTTGGTAAATAGAATCTGATAGTCGAGAACTTCCGTATCTGGTGATACAAGGGACTTATGGGTTAACACCGATCTAGATGTTATACCTACGCTTGGTGATAATCTGTGACTAATAAAAAGTGGAAAAGAACATAACTTGAATCATTGTTTTTCAACGAAGAAAGATTCCTTGATCTAATCTCTCTTATTGATTTCAACTTATACTTTTAATCGCTTTATTTACTTTCTTTTGTTTTTAAAATCTAAAACAAAAACAACTAAAAACTTTTTCTCCTCGTGGGAACGAACTTGACTACACTATATTATTTGTTAATTAGGTGGAAAATATTAATTAATTTGTTGTGGTTACGACACGCATCACCCACAAAACCTTACTCCAACTTATAGCTAATTTTGAACCATAGAGGATAAACACTAAACAAGCTATTTAGTTGGCATCTGATCCCGACTCAGCAAAAATATACCTTATCGTCGAAAAAAAATTCCATCTACTTAGAAAGGCTAGTGTTCATTCTAAATGGTTCAAAAATCTCTAAAAGTTAGAGTTTTGTATACGTCATTTTTTTTTTCTTGTGGAACCCTACTCCCACACTTAAATCAAACATTGTCCTCAATGTTTCAAATCATTGCAAAAAGAATAAAAGGAATACTTTAAAATACAAGGAAGTAATAATTGGAATTGTTCACCTGATTCACGCATACAAATAACGTTCAAAATAGATTCCCCATATATCAACAATCTGAAAATTTGGGATCCACCCATAAGATAATCTGCGTAGATAGCAATAGCTTCACAAGAATATTAGAGAAGGGTGGGAAAAGTAAAATTATCATCCCACGAGATTTACCCCATACTTAGTTTTTTCTACACTCGGAAGTATATTCAAAACATAAGCCGAATGAACTTTTATTGGTTTCTCTTGGCAAACCTGCATGTGTTAGACTCAAACACATATGGTGGATACTTAGAAGCAAGAAATTTGGAAAAAAACTTTAGAAGCACATAATTTCATCCCCAAATGAGGTATTTTCCTAAAAGATGGATTACCAACTCTATGAGAAACTACTTCAAGCTTGAGAGGATCATCATTAGATGGAGATTCATGTATAGGGTTAGACAAACCTTGCAAAACCTCATGTATTAAGGGATCCGCGGTACTGTTGAACACATCAATTCTCACATCACAAGTATCATCATTCTCACTCAAACTCTTGTCAAGACATTCACTGGTTTCTTCAATAACCAAGAAAATCATCGTAATCCTTACGTTCTTCATTACAAGTTGACTTCTCATTCAAATTATCGACTATCTATGAATTTTGGGTAGGGTGCACAAAGAAATCATAATCATTATCCCTCTCATACACAACATAAGTCTTACCATCAATAACTGTAGTATTTCTAGACTCAACTTCTTCCTCTTGAATAGGAGAATGATCATTATTATCATGAGTTGAGCTAGTAGCGCCGTCATTATCAATATTTTCCAAAGGTTCATCATCCTCAGAATTTTCTTCTTGGGGCTCTTTTCCATTATCAACACGGCGGTCAACCTACATATGTATGGCCCTAGAAATTGCTTGAAGAGTCTCTTCCATTGCTCCCTCTTCTTCCAACTGCTCATATTGTTTAAAAAGTTTCTTTATGGTAACATGTTTCCCGTTACTACTCACAATAGGTTCTCTAGACCTCGTCTCTTCCCGTTGAATGGGTGAAAGATCATAAGTACAATCCGAAACAGTTCTACATACACTGTCATATGTTTCATTTGGTACAAAACTTTGCACGTTGGGAGTTGAGTACGTCGCAAATCCTTGAATTCCTTAAACGTCTGCATGAAACTAGATTGGAACGTATGAGAAGTATAACTATCCCTCCATCCTTGTGATTGTCCACTTACATAAACACCAAAAGGTTGCTGCGATATATGAGAATAATCACAAGGTCTTGTAGAATAGTCACCATAGCCAAAAGATTGGTTTTGATTATATCCTACATATGGTTGGAAATTATTGTAAGAGTGAGAATGAGAATCATAATTATTACCATAATATGCATGGTCTCGTGAACCATATGTATTATTCCCAAAAGGATACATCTTGAAATATTTATGCACACAACTCGTTTAGAGACTTACTTCTTGTTCCCAATTGTGCACACGCAAAACAAATGACTTATTGTACCTGATATACGATTATAAAAAGATAAATTAGTAAAATCTAAGAAAAAAAATATAGACAAAACCAGAAAATTAAATAACAACTTAAACTACCGACTGCTCCCCGGCAGCGGCGCCAATTTTGATGAGGTGTCAACTTGCAAATAATAAATATCTTACTTCTCTTTGAACTAACTAGTAGTATACGGATAAGCAGGTTCTTCCCAAGAGAGAGTTGAGCCAAAGTTGTCAATTTAATTTCTGAATAAGAATAATGCAAGACTATGGACATAAATATTAATGCAAATATGGGGACGAAGATGATTAAAAACTCCTTCTCAGTGACAAAACGTGAATCTTATTGATATAACTAGTTTCCGCAAAGTATATTGTTACTAACAACCCTAGAATAATTAATACGCTCAACTATTCCGTTATTATCTCCTAATTTCACCGGACACGGAAGCGCTCGACTACCGGATTCTACTTATCAAGTTTCCTAGAAGTACACTCTCTAGGTGTGACTTAAACAAGTGTTTTACGTTTTATGAGATAAGGTTGCTCCTAATGATGAATTCTAAAGCTTGAATCACCTACTAGTGTCATTCAATACATACTAATACTTAACAAATCCCATTGTCAATATTCATATAGTGCTACTTGTATTATGAATCTCTAGACAATTACGGGTCGAAGAGGTCTTAACTAGAAATAGAATTATCAATCAATCATTCAATTTGCAAATTAAACGATTCAAGAATAATTCACAAACAATTTTGGCACGGTAGAGAACAAGCAATGACAATATAATTACAAGAAAACATGTAGTATAAATATCAATTCGAATTCAAGTTCCGGACGTTGAAATCATCATGTATCAATATGCAATTAGAGATTGGAGTTAATGATAAATAAACAAAACACATATAGAAAACTTGACTACGAAACCAATTAAGCAAACCAACACAGCTGCGGCGAGATGGAGTGAGTTGTGATGTTGTGGTTGTCGGGAACTGTGGCCTGGTAACAGTGGAATGGTGATGGATTTCGTGACTGCAACTATGATGGAAAAACCTGATGGTGATGTAGTTGTCAGTGATATCTTCTTGATGTCGATATAGTGGAGCTGAATGTACAGACTGGTGGCATGAAGGTGAGGCGGCGATGTCAGCGAGCAAGTAATGAGTTCAGGACCTTCAAGTGATCTGTGAAATGCTAGTAGTGATGGTATATGCAGGTGTAATGGTGGCGGTATGCAAAGTGGGGGTTGATGTGGCTATATGATGGTAGTTATGAATGATGACAAGATAATCAAAACCCAAATACAAATGATGACACCAATTGAAAGTACATTGCGAAGAGAAATAGCCATGAACTGCAAAGACATCCAATTTTTGTAGATGTGGTAGTGATGAATGATGGTGCGAACCAGAATGAACTCCGACCATTTAAAATTATTATCTTCTTCAATAAGAGATTCTCCAAATGAAATGAATTATTTCCCCAAAATCTTGTAGATCCAATCGAATCCGGGTGCCCTAAATCCCTCTTGTTGAAAATGAATCCAAAGTGACGCCGAGCAGAATTGTTGATGTTCTTGATAAATTGAGAATAACAAGCCAATGAACATCATGGATATTTTAAATAATCGCTATTAAAGGGAAGAGAAAATCATCCAAAAGAAGAAGAAAAGATCGCCCAAAAATAAAAACTAAAAACATAAATTAAATTATTCTTATTCATAAAAAACTAAAAATCCTTGCTCATCGGGCTAAATCTGAGCAAGAAAAAGGAGGAAGTTCTAAAGGTTTTTTCTTTTTTCGTTTAGGAGAGAGGGATGAGAGAAGAGAGGAATTAATGAAAACGTTAACGAGTACTATTTATCTCTGATATTTGTATTAATTTACTTGCTTTATTGTTATTTAGCTATAATCACAAACAAGCACCCAAACCCCCCACCCACCCACCAAGTTTACATAAGTAATCAGAATAAATTGACAACCTATTTATCTCTATTATTGGATTTGTAATCAAAAGAAAATACTACATCTTCTAAAACGGTGGTATCTCTAGTCAAATCCTCGTCCTTTTGAATAGGTGAATAATCATTAAAATGATTTGGATTTGAACTAGAAATATTATCAATTTAAAGCTCAATTGGAGTAACGAATTCCTGATCACTACGCCTAAATACTTCAAACTCTTCATCAACACTATCATCATCATAATTATCATTATAATAATATGAAAACGGTTGAACCTCATCTAACATAGTGTCTCCATTTCTAACCTCATCATCTTGATTAGGTAAATAATAACTATCCCCATTTTCACGGGTAATATTGGAAACATTATGTTGGAAATTCAAATTATTTCTAGCAATTCTTTAGTTTGTCTCAGCTATCTGCTTGAGGGTATTGATGAGTGCTAAAAAGTGCATATTTCTATATCTTTTTATTGGCATTTAACTCATCTTTTGTGCACTAACACTCCATTTTATCCCATATTCTGTGTTTTCGTTGTTTTCAAGAATAAATATTTTTATTAATTAATTTTGCATTTTTAGGTTGTAAATAAAGTTTGGATGAAATGCGGAGCGAAAAGAGCAGAAAAGTAGTGAAAAGTCAGGAGGAATTACGCAAGGAAGCCGCGAGGAATGTTGTGCACAAGACCAAAAGGCTAGAAATGGGCTTAACAAGGAAGAATTGTTCTTAAAGAAGATATGGGCTTGGCATACCCAAGGTCCAAAACCCTTACCCAAACCCATTTCCAATATCCATACCCTTCTCCTTCACCAGCCGTCAGATTGGATCACATCTGAATCCAATGGTCGCAGCATCGCCAGTACATCAAAGTTTGATGTTCCTGTCTAACACTTTAGCACCTAACTCTAATCTGCGCCGTTAATTTTGATGTATTATACATCCAACGGTCGCTACAAGCTCCCTTCTATCTCGTCGTCAGATTGATCTATCAATTCCACATCCAACGGCTGAGCTTCGCAAATCATCAAGCTTGCTATCCCCGCCACACACCCAAACACCTAACACCTATACCCGCAGAACCAAACACACCCCTATCCCTAATTCCATCGACTCCACCTCCATCTTCTCCACTCCGTCTGCAACAACCTCACCTTCACCACCAACTCCGCCAACTCCACTGCCTCAACCACCAAAGCCATCATGGCTATCCCTCACCGAAACCCATCATTCCCCTAAACTTCTAGCCATCTATTCTCTCGATTTCTTCCCTGATTTCTCTCTAAAACCCTAGGTAAGAAATCAATAGAATAGGTCGAGTTAGAAACGCAATTGGAAGGCATGGAGAGGAGCAGGAGAGTGGTGGGCCCGGAGGTGTGTGAAAATTAAGCGCAATAAAAACGGGCCTACAGTAATACCGCAAGTGCACGGTCGTCAGTTGTAGCTCGTGCAAGTACGGGTCGATCCACAGAGACTGGGTGTGTTTTGGAGTTTTCTAGCTATTTTGGGCTCTAAATTGCTATTGTTGGGCTTTGGGTACCAATGGATTTTGGTAACCAATGGGTTATGATTGTGCTTTGGGCCTTTGAGTTCTTTGGGAATGAACTGGGCTTTAGCTTTAGCCTATCAGTAAACTAGGCTTTGGAGAGAACTGTAGACTGGGCTCAATGATCTTGAAGTGCTCTTGGGCTCAGTGGTTTTGAAATGAATTAAACTGGGGTTTTGATGTGAGCTAAGCTTTGATTGAGTTGGGCTTTCACAGTGAACTGGGCATGTCTTTAACCTTAAGAGTTTACAGTGGGCTTAAAGCAAAAGAGAAGTGACAGAGCTGAGAGCAAAGTGGGCAGTAACAAGAGAGCAGTGAACAAGAATGGTAAAGAAAGACAGTGAGCAAACAGAAAGTGACAGTGAGGAAGTAACAAAGTGAAACAATGTATGTACAAGGCCAACATGAGAGGGTATTTACAGGGCAGTGACAAGAGAGGACTGGTACTGTGGACAGCACAGGCAAAGGAAGAGAGGCACAACAGCAGCAGTAGGGTAATGCAGGCTGGGCAGGGAAGCAAAACAGGGCAGAACAAGGCAAAACAGGGCAATATATCAAAGGGAAAGTGGACAATGGCAATGGAGATAGTGTCATTATATACAATGTGGCAATATATACAATGATAAAACAACAGTGATCTACATGTGCATATTAACAATGTCATGGTAGTGGCAATGTGGTAGTGATAAATCAAGACAGTTGCAAACCAAGGCCTAAGCCAAGGGCAATGGCAGGGGAGAAAAACTACAGATACAAAACAGAGAAACAACACAACTAGGTTATGAATCCACCTTGTGACCTAGCCAGATAGTGTAATTCTATGTTAAATCCCTGTCCCTAATGGAGCTAGGTGAAGGTTCAAGCCTGCCTATGTTCCAGGGCATACATAAATGGAATGGAAAGATAAAAAGCTTGCTCAACTGTTTACTCCTAGCATTGACTGTCTTTTGACAGCACAATCAATCACAAGCACAGTTGAGCACTAATTTCCTCCATTTCTCAATCAATTCTATTTACATGAATTATAACCTAACATTCCACCACTAACAGTGACTTAAGGCATCATCTCAGCCTAGCTATACACATACACATGTGAGCTCACAAAACAGCAACAAAAAAAGATTTACTAAACAGAGAACTACAAACTAACATGTGAACTAGAATGAAATGTGAATTAAAACATAAAACAAACTGAATTGAAACAAGATAAACTAAAACTGAATTTGGAATTAAAATTGAAAATTAAAATTAAATCTACAAATACAAAACAGGGAAGAAAAATCTACCCAAGAGGAACTGGCTAGTCCAGCCCTCATGGGGATACACTGGCTAGTCCAGAGATACCCTTCATCCTCTACACCATGAGCTATTTATACTTGAAAAGCCCCAACAATTTACAAACCCTAAAATTAAAATTAGGTATTTTCAATTCCGAAATTGCTCACCAAATCCGCTGAATTGGTGGTGACCCATGCCTCTTCTCTTCTCTCTCGATCCTTCTCTGCCCTCAATTTCAATCTATAGCCTCATCTATTTCATCAACTCTTCACGCCTAGGGTTCCAGCGAGAAAAAGGGGTGATGGGCTGATGTAATAGATGGCTAGAGAGTAGGGGGATGTATAGGTGATTGAGACAGAGGAGTTGGTGGTAGAGATGGTGGTGACAGGAGCGATGGATGATGGAGTTGCAGTCGGGAAAGGTGGTAGCAGGTCGGGAGAAAGAAGAAGAAAGAAGGAGGAGAAATGATTTGGGTTAGGGTTCTCTCTTTTGGGGTATAGGGTAATTAATGTTTGGGTGTGAGGCAGTTTCATCAAATTTCGATGTCTTGCGATACTTAGCCGTGGGGTGTGGAGATGAAGATTGATCTAACGGCTAAAAGTGAAGAGGCTGTAAGCGACCGTTGGATGCAGATATACAACGAAACTAACGGCGCCAGATGGAGTTAGGTGCTGTAGTGTTAGACAGGAGCTTCCGATTTAGATGAACGACGATGAAGCGACCATTGGATGATGAGATGGATCCAATCCGACGGCTGAAGATGGAGGCGGGTTTGGATATAGGAAATGGGTTTGGGTGAGGGTTTTGGGCCTTGGGTATGCCAAGCCCATATCTTCTTTAAGAACAATTCTTCCTTCTTGAGCCCATTCCTAGCTTTTTGGACTTGTGCGCACCATTCTTTGCGGCTTCCTTGCGTAATTTCTCCCGGCTTTTCACTACTTTTCTGCTCTTTTCGCTCCGCTATTCATCCAAACTTTATTTATTACCTAAAAATGCAAAATTAATTAATAAAAATATTTATTCTTGAAAACAATGAAAATACAGAATATGGGATAAAATGTAGAATTAATGCACAAAAGATGAGTTAAATGCCAAGAAAAATATATAGAAATATGCACTTTTTAGCACTCATCAAATACCCCCAAACCTGAATTTTACTTGTCCTCAAGTAAAACAAAACTAAGGAAATCCTACCTATACCACTGTCGCTGGTCTCTCGAATGCATTTAGCGTATGCACTAAGCATTTTAAACCACTAAGTGTCCCTAGTGGACGAGTGAAGTCTCGTGAAGGTTTGCTTAGAACGTACCTACAAAGTTCTAGGTCAAAATATAAGCTCAGATTCCATGAAATGTGACATGTGCAAGTCAGTTTAAGCTCACAGCAAAATGGAGATGTCAATCTAGCTATCAAAGGCACAATCCTACACTGATAACAACTAAAGACACGTGATAAGAGTGTAAAGTGTATCTACACATGTTTCTAGAATGACCTGAAGTTATGACTACTAACCACCAAGAGATAGTTTTTAGGCTAAGAACCGAATTCTAAGCCAAGCTAGCTGTCCGGCTTTACGAGAATTGTGAATGTTCACCCAATGAGTTGGTGATATTTCAGTTTACCCGCGTTATACATCGATGGCTGCACCCTCCTTGCTTATTACAAGACTATTTACAACAAAAGATGACTCTTTACATGACTCTTATTTACATTGATTACTCTCTTTATTTTTGGAACAAGAGAGAATATTGTCTTTAACATGACAAAACATGAATAAATAAATACTTGATTGAATTTTTTTTTTTGTTTTTTTTTTTTTGATTTTTTTTTTTTGTAAGAAATAACTTTGATCTTTACAACATAGTGACACTTTTGATACATGAACAAAACGAAAACATAATTACATGACTTTAGCAAGAGGTGGCCCTTATCGAATGCATCCGGTCAAATTCTATGGTTGCTTTTCTTAACGTATCCTCCAACTTCTATCCCAGCCAACCAAAGAAAAGCTAGTCAAGTCTCATTCAGTATTCTAAAGTGATTGGCAATCTAACTTCCTATCAAACACCTTGAAGATCGAGGCTATACATGTATTGGTAGATCGTGCGCGTGCAAGTTTCTTATCACTATGTGAATTGTGCTAGAATCAGGGTGCCTAAATATCTAGACTAAGACTCCTAATAATTACATATTTGCACAAGAGTCAACATTTCAAGGTAAATGAGCTCCATTTTTTATGATTTTTTTAATTTATTATTATTATTATTATTATTTTTTATTTTTTATTTTTATTTTATTTTTTTTCATAATTTTTTTTTTTCATAAATTTTTTGGAATTTTTAAATTTTTTCAAAAAGAGTTCAAAAAGAAGGAGTTCTTGTTTTCAATTATGGCATGTGATCGTGGTATCTACTCTATACCCCCAAACCTAAACTAAACATTGTCCTCAATGTTTCAAAAGATGTAAAGAATTATAATACAACATATGGAGAGGATTATGCTGAGTAGAGAAAAAGGAAAGAGAATACCCGATTTCGGCGAAAGCAAAATTAGAACTCCATTATTCAAGGCAAAAATCCAACATTTTTTTAGCCGAGATCATATTGGATTAGCACTATATATACAAAAGAAAAAAAGATTTAACTAAGAAACTATCTACAAGAAAATTTGGTTTTTAATGGGATTGGACTTTTGGGAAAAATTTGGTTTTGTCGGGAGATATTTGGTTTTGGCGGGAGACATTTGGAAACTTTTGGTTTTTTTTTTTCTTTTTAAAGGGAGCAAAGAGCTTTGTGTTTCTTGGGAAGTTTGGAAAAGAAATTTGGTTTTTTTATGGGTTGAGGAAAAGTTTTGGTTTTTGAAATTGGGAGCAAGCCCACTGTTGGTCCTCTAATGGAATGGGAGGAAGGCTGCGGCCCACGAAACACTAAGTTTTAATTTTGAAAGTTTAATTTGGCCCAGTTGGTTAAGGCCCGACGTTTGTTTTAAAACTTTGGTTTCGAGGTCCACTCTTGAGTGGAAACAAGCCCACAATCGGTTACAAGCTCAGATGGGTTTAAACCCAGAGTCCAAAATACAAGTACAATGAAAGAATTTAAACAAGCCCACAAAAATTAAATACAATCCCAAATATAATTAATTACAAACCCAACAGAAAATAAACAACCCAAAAATTGGGTTAATTATTACAAGCCCACAATTAAAAATTGGAAGCCCACGGGTTGGGTTCTCTTAATGGGTTTAGGCTTACCTTGTTAGCACAGCCCAGCTGCTCTGATATTGTTGCAAAAACCCAGTTGGGCTTTGGTTCTTTTCCTTGGTGGCGTCCCAGCAGAGGAAAACAGGTTCAGAACATCAGGCCCAACAGCAAAAGAAGTGAAGCAGATGCAGATGCAAGTGCGATGAAGTGAAATGCAAAATAGCCAAGAAAACTACAAGAAAAACACAGCACCAATCCCCGGCAACGGCGCCAAAAACTTGGTGGGCCCGGAGGTGTGTGAAAATTAAGCGCAATAAAAACGGGCCTACAGTAATACCGCAAGTGCACGGTCGTCAGTTGTAGCTCGTGCAAGTACGGGTCGATCCACAGAGACTGGGTGTGTGTTTTGGAGTTTTCTAGCTATTTTGGGCTCTAAATTGCTATTGTTGGGCTTTGGGTACCAATGGATTTTGGTAACCAATGGGTTATGATTGTGCTTTGGGCCTTTGAGTTCTTTGGGAATGAACTGGGCTTTAGCTTTAGCCTATCAGTAAACTAGGCTTTGGAGAGAACTGTAGACCGGGCTCAATGATCTTGAAGTGCTCTTGGGCTCAGTGGTTTTGAAATGAATTAAACTGGGGTTTTGATGTGAGCTAAGCTTTGATTGAGTTGGGCTTTCACAGTGAACTGGGCCTGTCTTTAACCTTAAGAGTTTACAGTGGGCTTAAAGCAAAAGAGAAGTGACAGAGCTGAGAGCAAAGTGGGCGGAGTAACAAGAGAGCAGTGAACAAGAATGGTAAAGAAAGACAGTGAGCAAACAGAAAGTGACAGTGAGGAAGTAACAAAGTGAAACAATGTATGTACAAGGCCAACATGAGAGGGTATTTACTACAGGGAGTGACAAGAGAGGACTGGTACTGTGGACAGCACAGGCAAAGGAAGAGAGGCACAACAGCAGCAGTAGGGTAATGCAGGCTGGGCAGGGAAGCAAAACAGGGCAGAACAAGGCAAAACAGGGCAATATATCAAAGGGAAAGTGGACAATGGCAATGGAGATAGTGTCATTATATACAATGTGGCAATATATACAATGATAAAACAACAGTGATCTACATGTGCATATTAACAATGTCATGGTAGTGGCAATGTGGTAGTGATAAATCAAGACAGTTGCAAACCAAGGCCTAAGCCAAGGGCAATGGCAGGGGAGAAAAACTACAGATACAAAACAGAGAAACAACACAACTAGGTTATGAATCCACCTTGTGACCTAGCCAGATAGTGTAATTCTATGTTAAATCCCTGTCCCTAATGGAGCTAGGTGAAGGTTCAAGCCTGCCTATGTTCCAGGGCATACATAAATGGAATGGAAAGATAAAAAGCTTGCTCAACTGTTTACTCCTAGCATTGACTGTCTTTTGACAGCACAATCAATCACAAGCACAGTTGAGCACTAATTTCCTCCATTTCTCAATCAATTCTCTTTACATGAATTATAACCTAACATTCCACCACTAACAGTGACTTAAGGCATCATCTCAGCCTAGCTACACATACACATGTGAGCTCACAAAACAGCAACAAAAAAAGATTTACTAAACAGAGAACTACAAACTAACATGTGAACTAGAATGAAATGTGAATTAAAACATAAAACAAACTGAATTGAAACAAGATAAACTAAAACTGAATTTGGAATTAAAATTGAAAATTAAAATTAAATCTACAAATACAAAACAGGGAAGAAAAATCTACCCAAGAGGAACTGGCTAGTCCAGCCCTCATGGGGATACACTGGCTAGTCCAGAGATACCCTTCATCCTCTACACCATGAGCTATTTATACTTGAAAAGCCCCAACAATTTACAAACCCTAAAATTAAAATTAGGTATTTTCAATTCCGAAATTGCTCACCAAATCCGCTGAATTGGTGGTGACCCATGCCTCTTCTCTTCTCTCTCGATCCTTCTCTGCCCTCAATTTCAATCTATAGCCTCATCTATTTCATCAACTCTTCACGCCTAGGGTTCCAGCGAGAAAAAGGGGTGATGGGCTGATGTAATAGATGGCTAGAGAGTAGGGGGATGTATAGGTGATTGAGACAGAGGAGTTGGTGGTAGAGATGGTGGTGACAGGAGCGATGGATGATGGAGTTGCAGTCGGGAAAGGTGGTAGCAGGTCGGGAGAAAGAAGAAGAAAGAAGGAGGAGAAATGATTTGGGTTAGGGTTCTCTCTTTTGGGGTATAGGGTAATTAATGTTTGGGTGTGAGGCAGTTTCATCAAATTTCGATGTCTTGCGATACTTAGCCGTGGGGTGTGGAGATGAAGATTGATCTAACGGCTAAAAGTGAAGAGGCTGTAAGCGACCGTTGGATGCAGATATACAACGAAACTAACGGCGCCAGATGGAGTTAGGTGTGTAGTGTTAGACAGGAGCTTCCGATTTAGATGAACGACGATGAAGCGACCATTGGATGATGAGATGGATCCAATCCGACGGCTGAAGATGGAGGCGGGTTTGGATATAGGAAATGGGTTTGGGTGAGGGTTTTGGGCCTTGGGTATGCCAAGCCCATATCTTCTTTAAGAACAATTCTTCCTTCTTGAGCCCATTCCTAGCTTTGGACTTGTGCGCTTGGCGCACTTCTTTGCGGCTTCCTTGCGTAATTTCTCCGGCTTTTCACTACTTTTTGCTCTTTTCGCTCCGTTATTCATCCAAACTTTATTTATTACCTAAAAATGCAAAATTAATTAATAAAAATATTTATTCTTGAAAACAATGAAAATACAGAATATGGGATAAAATGTAGAATTAATGCACAAAAGATGAGTTAAATGCCAAGAAAAATATATAGAAATATGCACTTTTTAGCACTCATCAAATACCCCCAAACCTGAATTTTACTTGTCCTCAAGTAAAACAAAACTAAGGAAATCCTACCTATACCACTGTCGCTGGTCTCTCGAATGCATTTAGCGTATGCACTAAGCCTTTTAAACCACTAAGTGTCCCTAGTGGACGAGTGAAGTCTCGTGAAGGTTTGCTTAGAACGTACCTACAAAGTTCTAGGTCAAAATATAAGCTCAGATTCCATGAAATGTGACATGTGCAAGTCAGTTTAAGCTCACAGCAAAATGGAGATGTCAATCTAGCTATCAAAGGCACAATCCTAACACTGATAACAACTAAAGACACGTGATAAGAGTGTAAAGTGTATCTACACATGTTTCTAGAATGACCTGAAGTTATGACTACTAACCACCAAGAGATAGTTTTTAGGCTAAGAACCGAATTCTAAGCCAAGCTAGCTGTCCGGCTTTACGAGAATTGTGAATGTTCACCCAATGAGTTGGTGATATTTCAGTTTACCCGCGTTATACATCGATGGCTGCACCCTCCTTGCTTATTACAAGACTATTTACAACAAAAAGATGACTCTTTACATGACTCTTATTTACATTGATTACTCTCTTTTATTTTTGGAACAAGAGAGAATATTGTCTTTAACATGACAAAACATGGAATAAATAAATACTTGATTGAATTTTTTTTTTGATTTTTTGATTTTTTTTGATTTTTTGATTTTTTTTGATTTTTTTTTTTTTTGTAAGAAATAACTTTGATCTTTACAACATAGTGACACTTTTGATACATGAACAAAATGAAAAACATAATTACATGACTCTTAGCAAGAGGTGGCCCTTATCGAATGCATCCGGTCAAATTCTATGGTTGCTTTTCTTAACGTATCCTCCAACTTCTATCCCAGCCAACCAAAGAACAAGCTAGTCAAGTCTCATTCAGTATTCTAAAGTGATTGGCAATCTAACTTCCTATCAAACACCTTGAAGATCGAGGCTATACATGTATTGGTAGATCGTGCGCGTGCAAGTTTCTTATCACTATGTGAATTGTGCTAGAATCAGGGTGCCTAAATATCTAGACTAAGACTCCTAATAATTACATATTTGCACAAGAGTCAACATTTCAAGGTAAATGAGCTCCATTTTTTATGATTTTTTTAATTTATTATTATTATTATTATTATTTTTATTTTTTATTTTTATTTTTTTATTTTTTTTCATAATTTTTTTTTTTTCATAAATTTTTTGGAATTTTTAAATTTTTTCAAAAAGAGTTCAAAAAGAAGGAGTTCTTGTTTTCAATTATGGCATGTGATCGTGGTATCTACTCTATACCCCCAAACCTAAACTAAACATTGTCCTCAATGTTTCAAAAGATGTAAAGAATTATAATACAACATATGGAGAGGATTATGCTGAGTAGAGAAAAAGGAAAGAGAATACCCGATTTCGGCGAAAGCAAAATTAGAACTCCATTATTCAAGGCAAAAATCCAACATTTTTTTAGCCGAGATCATATTGGATTAGCACTATATATACAAAAGAAACAAAAGATTTAACTAAGAAACTATCTACAAGAAAATTTGGTTTTTAATGGGATTGGACTTTTGGGAAAAATTTGGTTTTGTCGGGAGATATTTGGTTTTGGCGGGAGACATTTGGAAACTTTTGGTTTTTTTTTTTTTCTTTTTAAAGGGAGCAAAGAGCTTTGTGTTTCTTGGGAAGTTTGGAAAAGAAATTTGGTTTTTTATGGGTTGAGGAAAAGTTTTGGTTTTTGAAATTGGGAGCAAGCCCACTGTTGGTCCTCTAATGGAATGGGAGGAAGGCTGCGGCCCACGAAACACTAAGTTTTAATTTTGAAAGTTTAATTTGGCCCAGTTGGTTAAGGCCCGACGTTTGTTTTAAAACTTTGGTTTCGAGGTCCACTCTTGAGTGGAACACAAGCCCACAATCGGTTACAAGCTCAGATGGGTTTAAACCCAGAGTCCAAAATACAAGTACAATGAAAGAATTTAAACAAGCCCACAAAAATTAAATACAATCCCAAATATAATTAATTACAAACCCAACAGAAAATAAACAACCCAAAAATTGGGTTAATTATTACAAGCCCACAATTAAAAATTGGAAGCCCACGGGTTGGGTTCTCTTAATGGGTTTAGGCTTACCTTGTTAGCACAGCCCAGCTGCTCTGATATTGTTGCAAAAACCCAGTTGGGCTTTGGTTCTTTTCCTTGGTGGCGTCCCAGCAGAGGAAAACAGGTTCAGAACATCAGGCCCAACAGCAAAAGAAGTGAAGCAGATGCAGATGCAAGTGCGATGAAGTGAAATGCAAAATAGCCAAGAAAACTACAAGAAAAACACAGCACCAATCCCCGGCAACGGCGCCAAAAACTTGGTGGGCCCGGAGGTGTGTGAAAATTAAGCGCAATAAAAACGGGCCTACAGTAATACCGCAAGTGCACGGTCGTCAGTTGTAGCTCGTGCAAGTACGGGTCGATCCACAGAGACTGGGTGTGTTTTGGAGTTTTCTATATTTTGGGCTCTAAATTGCTATTGTTGGGCTTTGGGTACCAATGGATTTTGGTAACCAATGGGTTATGATTGTGCTTTGGGCCTTTGAGTTCTTTGGGAATGAACTGGGCTTTAGCTTTAGCCTATCAGTAAACTAGGCTTTGGAGAGAACTGTAGACCGGGCTCAATGATCTTGAAGTGCTCTTGGGCTCAGTGGTTTTGAAATGAATTAAACTGGGGTTTTGATGTGAGCTAAGCTTTGATTGAGTTGGGCTTTCACAGTGAACTGGGCCTGTCTTTAACCTTAAGAGTTTACAGTGGGCTTAAAGCAAAAGAGAAGTGACAGAGCTGAGAGCAAAGTGGGCAGTAACAAGAGAGCAGTGAACAAGAATGGTAAAGAAAGACAGTGAGCAAACAGAAAGTGACAGTGAGGAAGTAACAAAGTGAAACAATGTATGTACAAGGCCAACATGAGAGGGTATTTACAGGGCAGTGACAAGAGAGGACTGGTACTGTGGACAGCACAGGCAAAGGAAGAGGCACAACAGCAGCAGAGTAGGGTAATGCAGGCTGGGCAGGGAAGCAAAACAGGGCAGAACAAGGCAAAACAGGGCAATATATCAAAGGGAAAGTGGACAATGGCAATGGAGATAGTGTCATTATATACAATGTGGCAATATATACAATGATAAAACAACAGTGATCTACATGTGCATATTAACAATGTCATGGTAGTGGCAATGTGGTAGTGATAAATCAAGACAGTGCAAACCAAGGCCTAAGCCAAGGGCAATGGCAGGGGAGAAAAACTACAGATACAAAACAGAGAAACAACACAACTAGGTTATGAATCCACCTTGTGACCTAGCCAGATAGTGTAATTCTATGTTAAATCCCTGTCCCTAATGGAGCTAGGTGAAGGTTCAAGCCTGCCTATGTTCCAGGGCATACATAAATGGAATGGAAAGATAAAAAGCTTGCTCAACTGTTTACTCCTAGCATTGACTGTCTTTTGACAGCACAATCAATCACAAGCACAGTTGAGCACTAATTTCCTCCATTTCTCAATCAATTCTATTTACATGAATTATAACCTAACATTCCACCACTAACAGTGACTTAAGGCATCATCTCAGCCTAGCTATACACATACACATGTGAGCTCACAAAACAGCAACAAAAAAAGATTTACTAAACAGAGAACTACAAACTAACATGTGAACTAGAATGAAATGTGAATTAAAACATAAAACAAACTGAATTGAAACAAGATAAACTAAAACTGAATTTGGAATTAAAATTGAAAATTAAAATTAAATCTACAAATACAAAACAGGGAAGAAAAATCTACCCAAGAGGAACTGGCTAGTCCAGCCCTCATGGGGATACACTGGCTAGTCCAGAGATACCCTTTCCTCTACACCATGAGCTATTTATACTTGAAAAGCCCCAACAATTTACAAACCCTAAAATTAAAATTAGGTATTTTCAATTCCGAAATTGCTCACCAAATCCGCTGAATTGGTGGTGACCCATGCCTCTTCTCTTCTCTCTCGATCCTTCTCTGCCCTCAATTTCAATCTATAGCCTCATCTATTTCATCAACTCTTCACGCCTAGGGTTCCAGCGAGAAAAAGGGGTGATGGGCTGATGTAATAGATGGCTAGAGAGTAGGGGGATGTATAGGTGATTGAGACAGAGGAGTTGGTGGTAGAGATGGTGGTGACAGGAGCGATGGATGATGGAGTTGCAGTCGGGAAAGGTGGTAGCAGGTCGGGAGAAAGAAGAAGAAAGAAGGAGGAGAAATGATTTGGGTTAGGGTTCTCTCTTTTGGGGTATAGGGTAATTAATGTTTGGGTGTGAGGCAGTTTCATCAAATTTCGATGTCTTGCGATACTTAGCCGTGGGGTGTGGAGATGAAGATTGATCTAACGGCTAAAAGTGAAGAGGCTGTAAGCGACCGTTGGATGCAGATATACAACGAAACTAACGGCGCCAGATGGAGTTAGGTGCTGTAGTGTTAGACAGGAGCTTCCGATTTAGATGAACGACGATGAAGCGACCATTGGATGATGAGATGGATCCAATCCGACGGCTGAAGATGGAGGCGGGTTTGGATATAGGAAATGGGTTTGGGTGAGGGTTTTGGGCCTTGGGTATGCCAAGCCCATATCTTCTTTAAGAACAATTCTTCCTTCTTGAGCCCATTCCTAGCTTTTTGGACTTGTGCGCACCATTCTTTGCGGCTTCCTTGCGTAATTTCTCCCGGCTTTTCACTACTTTTCTGCTCTTTTCGCTCCGTTATTCATCCAAACTTTATTTATTACCTAAAAATGCAAAATTAATTAATAAAATATTTATTCTTGAAAACAATGAAAATACAGAATATGGGATAAAATGTAGAATTAATGCACAAAAGATGAGTTAAATGCCAAGAAAAATATATAGAAATATGCACTTTTTAGCACTCATCAAATACCCCCAAACCTGAATTTTACTTGTCCTCAAGTAAAACAAAACTAAGGAAATCCTACCTATACCACTGTCGCTGGTCTCTCGAATGCATTTAGCGTATGCACTAAGCCTTTTAAACCACTAAGTGTCCCTAGTGGACGAGTGAAGTCTCGTGAAGGTTTGCTTAGAACGTACCTACAAAGTTCTAGGTCAAAATATAAGCTCAGATTCCATGAAATGTGACATGTGCAAGTCAGTTTAAGCTCACAGCAAAATGGAGATGTCAATCTAGCTATCAAAGGCACAATCCTAACACTGATAACAACTAAAGACACGTGATAAGAGTGTAAAGTGTATCTACACATGTTTCTAGAATGACCTGAAGTTATGACTACTAACCACCAAGAGATAGTTTTTAGGCTAAGAACCGAATTCTAAGCCAAGCTAGCTGTCCGGCTTTACGAGAATTGTGAATGTTCACCCAATGAGTTGGTGATATTTCAGTTTACCCGCGTTATACATCGATGGCTGCACCCTCCTTGCTTATTACAAGACTATTTACAACAAAAAGATGACTCTTTACATGACTCTTATTTACATTGATTACTCTCTTTTATTTTTGGAACAAGAGAGAATATTGTCTTTAACATGACAAAACATGGAATAAATAAATACTTGATTGAATTTTTTTTTTTGATTTTTTGATTTTTTTTGATTTTTGATTTTTTTGATTTTTTTTTTTTTGTAAGAAATAACTTTGATCTTTACAACATAGTGACACTTTTGATACATGAACAAAATGAAAAACATAATTACATGACTCTTAGCAAGAGGTGGCCCTTATCGAATGCATCCGGTCAAATTCTATGGTTGCTTTTCTTAACGTATCCTCCAACTTCTATCCCAGCCAACCAAAGAAAAGCTAGTCAAGTCTCATTCAGTATTCTAAAGTGATTGGCAATCTAACTTCCTATCAAACACCTTGAAGATCGAGGCTATACATGTATTGGTAGATCGTGCGCGTGCAAGTTTCTTATCACTATGTGAATTGTGCTAGAATCAGGGTGCCTAAATATCTAGACTAAGACTCCTAATAATTACATATTTGCACAAGAGTCAACATTTCAAGGTAAATGAG
Organism: Papaver somniferum; assembly: GCF_003573695.1. Lineage (NCBI taxonomy): Eukaryota > Viridiplantae > Streptophyta > Magnoliopsida > Ranunculales > Papaveraceae > Papaver > Papaver somniferum. Next base: position 52,949,648 of record NC_039365.1, read on the forward strand.
CTCCATTTTTTATGATTTTTTAATTTATTATTATTATTATTATTTTTATTTTTTATTTTTTTATTTTTTTATTTTTTTCATAATTTTTTTTTTTTCATAAATTTTTTGGAATTTTTAAATTTTTTCAAAAAGAGTTCAAAAAGAAGGAGTTCTTGTTTCAATTATGGCATGTGATCGTGGTATCTACTCTATACCCCCAAACCTAAACTAAACATTGTCCTCAATGTTTCAAAAGATGTAAAGAATTATAATACAACATATGGAGAGGATTATGCTGAGTAGAGAAAAAGGAAAGAGAATACCCGATTTCGGCGAAAGCAAAATTAGAACTCCATTATTCAAGGCAAAATCCAACATTTTTTTAGCCGAGATCATATTGGATTAGCACTATATATACAAAAGAAACAAAAGATTTAACTAAGAAACTATCTACAAGAAAATTTGGTTTTTAATGGGATTGGACTTTTGGGAAAAATTTGGTTTGTCGGGAGATATTTGGTTTTGGCGGGAGAATTTGGAAACTTTTGGTTTTTTTTTTTCTTTTTTAAAGGGAGCAAAGAGCTTTGTTTTCTTGGGAAGTTTGGAAAAGAAATTTGGTTTTTTTATGGGTTGAGGAAAAGTTTTGGTTTTTGAAATTGGGAGCAAGCCCACTGTTGGTCCTCTAATGGAATGGGAGGAAGGCTGCGGCCCACGAAACACTAAGTTTTAATTTTGAAAGTTTAATTTGGCCCAGTTGGTTAAGGCCCGACGTTTGTTTTAAAACTTTGGTTTCGAGGTCCACTCTTGAGTGGAACACAAGCCCACAATCGGTTACAAGCTCAGATGGGTTTAAACCCAGAGTCCAAAATACAAGTACAATGAAAGAATTTAAACAAGCCCACAAAAATTAAATACAATCCCAAATATAATTAATTACAAACCCAACAGAAAATAAACAACCCAAAAATTGGGTTAATTATTACAAGCCCACAATTAAAAATTGGAAGCCCACGGGTTGGGTTCTCTTAATGGGTTTAGGCTTACCTTGTTAGCACAGCCCAGCTGCTCTGATATTGTTGCAAAAACCCAGTTGGGCTTTGGTCTTTTCCTTGGTGGCGTCCCAGCAGAGGAAAACAGGTTCAGAACAGCAGGCCCAACAGCAAAAGAAGTGAAGCAGATGCAGATGCAAGTGCGATGAAGTGAAATGCAAAATAGCCAAGAAAACTACAAGAAAAACACAGCACCAATCCCCGGCAACGGCGCCAAAAACTTGGTGGGCCCGGAGGTGTGTGAAAATTAAGCGCAATAAAAACGGGCCTACAGTAATACCGCAAGTGCACGGTCGTCAGTTGTAGCTCGTGCAAGTACGGGTCGATCCACAGAGACTGGGTGTGTTTTGGAGTTTTCTAGCTATTTTGGGCTCTAAATTGCTATTGTTGGGCTTTGGGTACCAATGGATTTTGGTAACCAATGGGTTATGATTGTGCTTTGGGCCTTTGAGTTCTTTGGGAATGAACTGGGCTTTAGCTTTAGCCTATCAGTAAACTAGGCTTTGGAGAGAACTGTAGACCGGGCTCAATGATCTTGAAGTGCTCTTGGGCTCAGTGGTTTTGAAATGAATTAAACTGGGGTTTTGATGTGAGCTAAGCTTTGATTGAGTTGGGCTTTCACAGTGAACTGGGCCTGTCTTTAACCTTAAGAGTTTACAGGGCTTAAAGCAAAAGAGAAGTGACAGAGCTGAGAGCAAGGCAGTGGTAAGTAAGTAAAACAAGAGAGCAGTGAACAAGAATGGTAAAGAAAGACAGTGAGCAAACAGAAAGTGACAGTGAGGAAGTAACAAAGTGAAACAATGTATGTACAAGGCCAACATGAGAGGGTATTTACAGGGCAGTGACAAGAGAGGACTGGTACTGTGGACAGCACAGGCAAAGGAAGAGAGGCACAACAGCAGCAGTAGGGTAATGCAGGCTGGGCAGGGAAGCAAAACAGGGCAGAACAAGGCAAAACAGGGCAATATATCAAAGGAAAGTGGACAATGGCAATGGAGATAGTGTCATTATATACAATGTGGCAATATATACAATGATAAAACAACAGTGATCTACATGTGCATATTAACAATGTCATGGTAGTGGCAATGTGGTAGTGATAAATCAAGACAGTTGCAAACCAAGGCCTAAGCCAAGGGCAATGGCAGGGGAGAAAAACTACAGATACAAAACAGAGAAACAACACAACTAGGTTATGAATCCACCTTGTGACCTAGCCAGATAGTGTAATTCTATGTTAAATCCCTGTCCCTAATGGAGCTAGGTGAAGGTTCAAGCCTGCCTATGTTCCAGGGCATACATAAATGGAATGGAAAGATAAAAAGCTTGCTCAACTGTTTACTCCTAGCATTGACTGTCTTTTGACAGCACAATCAATCACAAGCACAGTTGAGCACTAATTTCCTCCATTTCTCAATCAATTCTATTTACATGAATTATAACCTAACATTCCACCACTAACAGTGACTTAAGGCATCATCTCAGCCTAGCTATACACATACACATGTGAGCTCACAAAACAGCAACAAAAAAGATTTACTAAACAGAGAACTACAAACTAACATGTGAACTAGAATGAAATGTGAATTAAAACATAAAACAAACTGAATTGAAACAAGATAAACTAAAACTGAATTTGGAATTAAAATTGAAAATTAAAATTAAATCTACAAATACAAAACAGGGAAGAAAAATCTACCCAAGAGGAACTGGCTAGTCCAGCCCTCATGGGGATACACTGGCTAGTCCAGAGATACCCTTCATCCTCTACACCATGAGCTATTTATACTTGAAAAGCCCCAACAATTTACAAACCCTAAAATTAAAATTAGGTATTTTCAATTCCGAAATTGCTCACCAAATCCGCTGAATTGGTGGTGACCCATGCCTCTTCTCTTCTCTCTCGATCCTTCTCTGCCCTCAATTTCAATCTATAGCCTCATCTATTTCATCAACTCTTCACGCCTAGGGTTCCAGCGAGAAAAAGGGGTGATGGGCTGATGTAATAGATGGCTAGAGAGTAGGGGGATGTATAGGTGATTGAGACAGAGGAGTTGGTGGTAGAGATGGTGGTGACAGGAGCGATGGATGATGGAGTTGCAGTCGGGAAAGGTGGTAGCAGGTGGGAGAAAGAAGAAGAAAGAAGGAGGAGAAATGATTTGGGTTAGGGTTCTCTCTTTTGGGGTATAGGGTAATTAATGTTTGGGTGTGAGGCAGTTTCATCAAATTTCGATGTCTTGCGATACTTAGCCGTGGGGTGTGGAGATGAAGATTGATCTAACGGCTAAAAGTGAAGAGGCTGTAAGCGACCGTTGGATGCAGATATACAACGAAACTAACGGCGCCAGATGGAGTTAGGTGCTGTAGTGTTAGACAGGAGCTTCCGATTTAGATGAACGACGATGAAGCGACCATTGGATGATGAGATGGATCCAATCCGACGGCTGAAGATGGAGGCGGGTTTGGATATAGGAAATGGGTTTGGGTGAGGGTTTTGGGCCTTGGGTATGCCAAGCCCATATCTTCTTTAAGAACAATTCTTCCTTCTTGAGCCCATTCCTAGCTTTTTGGACTTGTGCGCACCATTCTTTGCGGCTTCCTTGCGTAATTTCTCCCGGCTTTTCACTACTTTTCTGCTCTTTTCGCTCCGTTATTCATCCAAACTTTATTTATTACCTAAAAATGCAAAATTAATTAATAAAAATATTTATTCTTGAAAACAATGAAAATACAGAATATGGGATAAAATGTAGAATTAATGCACAAAAGATGAGTTAAATGCCAAGAAAAATATATAGAAATATGCACTTTTTAGCACTCATCAAATACCCCCAAACCTGAATTTTACTTGTCCTCAAGTAAAACAAAACTAAGGAAATCCTACCTATACCACTGTCGCTGGTCTCTCGAATGCATTTAGCGTATGCACTAAGCCTTTTAAACCACTAAGTGTCCCTAGTGGACGAGTGAAGTCTCGTGAAGGTTTGCTTAGAACGTACCTACAAAGTTCTAGGTCAAAATATAAGCTCAGATTCCATGAAATGTGACATGTGCAAGTCAGTTTAAGCTCACAGCAAAATGGAGATGTCAATCTAGCTATCAAAGGCACAATCCTAACACTGATAACAACTAAAGACACGTGATAAGAGTGTAAAGTGTATCTACACATGTTTCTAGAATGACCTGAAGTTATGACTACTAACCACCAAGAGATAGTTTTTAGGCTAAGAACCGAATTCTAAGCCAAGCTAGCTGTCCGGCTTTACGAGAATTGTGAATGTTCACCCAATGAGTTGGTGATATTTCAGTTTACCCGCGTTATACATCGATGGCTGCACCCTCCTTGCTTATTACAAGACTATTTACAACAAAAAGATGACTCTTTACATGACTCTTATTTACATTGATTACTCTCTTTTATTTTGGAACAAGAGAGAATATTGTCTTTAACATGACAAAACATGGAATAAAAATACTTGATTGAATTTTTTTTTTGATTTTGATTTTTTTTGATTTTTTTTTTTTTTGATTTTTTTTTTTTGTAAGAAATAACTTTGATCTTTACAACATAGTGACACTTTTGATACATGAACAAAATGAAAAACATAATTACATGACTCTTAGCAAGAGGTGGCCCTTATCGAATGCATCCGGTCAAATTCTATGGTTGCTTTTCTTAACGTATCCTCCAACTTCTATCCCAGCCAACCAAAGAACAAGCTAGTCAAGTCTCATTCAGTATTCTAAAGTGATTGGCAATCTAACTTCCTATCAAACACCTTGAAGATCGAGGCTATACATGTATTGGTAGATCGTGCGCGTGCAAGTTTCTTATCACTATGTGAATTGTGCTAGAATCAGGGTGCCTAAATATCTAGACTAAGACTCCTAATAATTACATATTTGCACAAGAGTCAACATTTCAAGGTAAATGAGCTCCATTTTTTATGATTTTTTTAATTTATTATTATTATTATTATTATTTTTTTTTTTATTTTTTTATTTTTTATTTTTTTTCATAATTTTTTTTTTTCATAAATTTTTTGGAATTTTTAAATTTTTTCAAAAAGAGTTCAAAAAGAAGGAGTTCTTGTTTTCAATTATGGCATGTGATCGTGGTATCTACTCTATACCCCAAACCTAAACTAAACATTGTCCTCAATGTTTCAAAAGATGTAAAGAATTATAATACAACATATGGAGAGGATTATGCTGAGTAGAGAAAAAGGAAAGAGAATACCCGATTTCGGCGAAAGCAAAATTAGAACTCCATTATTCAAGGCAAAAATCCAACATTTTTTTAGCCGAGATCATATTGGATTAGCACTATATATACAAAAGAAACAAAAGATTTAACTAAGAAACTATCTACAAGAAAATTTGGTTTTTAATGGGATTGGACTTTTGGGAAAAATTTGGTTTTGTCGGGAGATATTTGGTTTTGGCGGGAGACATTTGGAAACTTTTGGTTTTTTTTTTTTTTTTTCTTTTTAAAGGGAGCAAAGAGCTTTGTGTTTCTTGGGAAGTTTGGAAAAGAAATTTGGTTTTTTTATGGGTTGAGGAAAAGTTTTGGTTTTTGAAATTGGGAGCAAGCCCACTGTTGGTCCTCTAATGGAATGGGAGGAAGGCTGCGGCCCACGAAACACTAAGTTTTAATTTTGAAAGTTTAATTTGGCCCAGTTGGTTAAGGCCCGACGTTTGTTTTAAAACTTTGGTTTCGAGGTCCACTCTTGAGTGGAAACAAGCCCACAATCGGTTACAAGCTCAGATGGGTTTAAACCCAGAGTCCAAAATACAAGTACAATGAAAGAATTTAAACAAGCCCACAAAAATTAAATACAATCCCAAATATAATTAATTACAAACCCAACAGAAAATAAACAACCCAAAAATTGGGTTAATTATTACAAGCCCACAATTAAAAATTGGAAGCCCACGGGTTGGGTTCTCTTAATGGGTTTAGGCTTACCTTGTTAGCACAACCCAGCTGCTCTGATATTGTTGCAAAAACCCAGTTGGGCTTTGGTTCTTTTCCTTGGTGGCGTCCCAGCAGAGGAAAACAGGTTCAGAACATCAGGCCCAACAGCAAAAGAAGTGAAGCAGATGCAGATGCAAGTGCGATGAAGTGAAATGCAAAATAGCCAAGAAAACTACAAGAAAAACACAGCACCAATCCCCGGCAACGGCGCCAAAAACTTGGTGGGCCCGGAGGTGTGTGAAAATTAAGCGCAATAAAAACGGGCCTACAGTAATACCGCAAGTGCACGGTCGTCAGTTGTAGCTCGTGCAAGTACGGGTCGATCCACAGAGACTGGGTGTGTTTTGGAGTTTTCTAGCTATTTTGGGCTCTAAATTGCTATTGTTGGGCTTTGGGTACCAATGGATTTTGGTAACCAATGGGTTATGATTGTGCTTTGGGCCTTTGAGTTCTTTGGGAATGAACTGGGCTTTAGCTTTAGCCTATCAGTAAACTAGGCTTTGGAGAGAACTGTAGACCGGGCTCAATGATCTTGAAGTGCTCTTGGGCTCAGTGGTTTTGAAATGAATTAAACTGGGGTTTTGATGTGAGCTAAGCTTTGATTGAGTTGGGCTTTCACAGTGAACTGGGCCTGTCTTTAACCTTAAGAGTTTACAGGGGCTTAAAGCAAAAGAGAGTGACAGAGCTGAGAGCAAAGTGGGCAGTAACAAGAGAGCAGTGAACAAGAATGGTAAAGAAAGACAGTGAGCAAACAGAAAGTGACAGTGAGGAAGTAACAAAGTGAAACAATGTATGTACAAGGCCAACATGAGAGGGTATTTACAGGGCAGTGACAAGAGAGGACTGGTACTGTGGACAGCACAGGCAAAGGAAGAGAGGCACAACAGCAGCAGTAGGGTAATGCTGGGCAGGGAAGCAAAACAGGGCAGAACAAGGCAAAACAGGGCAATATATCAAAGGGAAAGTGGACAATGGCAATGGAGATAGTGTCATTATATACAATGTGGCAATATATACAATGATAAAACAACAGTGATCTACATGTGCATATTAACAATGGCATGGTAGTGGCAATGTGGTAGTGATAAATCAAGACAGTTGCAAACCAAGGCCTAAGCCAAGGGCAATGGCAGGGGAGAAAAACTACAGATACAAAACAGAGAAACAACACAACTAGGTTATGAATCCACCTTGTGACCTAGCCAGATAGTGTAATTCTATGTTAAATCCCTGTCCCTAATGGAGCTAGGTGAAGGTTCAAGCCTGCCTATGTTCCAGGGCATACATAAATGGAATGGAAAGATAAAAAGCTTGCTCAACTGTTTACTCCTAGCATTGACTGTCTTTTGACAGCACAATCAATCACAAGCACAGTTGAGCACTAATTTCCTCCATTTCTCAATCAATTCTATTTACATGAATTATAACCTAACATTCCACCACTAACAGTGACTTAAGGCATCATCTCAGCCTAGCTATACACATACACATGTGAGCTCACAAAACAACAATAAAAAAAGATTTACTAAACAGAGAACTACAAACTAACATGTGAACTAGAATGAAATGTGAATTAAAACATAAAACAAACTGAATTGAAACAAGATAAACTAAAACTGAATTTGGAATTAAAATTGAAAATTAAAATTAAATCTACAAATACAAAACAGGTAAGAAAAATCTACCCAAGAGGAACTGGCTAGTCCAGCCCTCATGGGGATACACTGGCTAGTCCAGAGATACCCTTCATCCTCTACACCATGAGCTATTTATACTTGAAAAGCCCCAACAATTTACAAACCCTAAAATTAAAATTAGGTATTTTCAATTCCGAAATTGCTCACCAAATCCGCTGAATTGGTGGTGACCCATGCCTCTTCTCTTCTCTCTCGATCCTTCTCTGCCCTCAATTTCAATCTATAGCCTCATCTATTTCATCAACTCTTCACGCCTAGGGTTCCAGCGAGAAAAAGGGGTGATGGGCTGATGTAATAGATGGCTAGAGAGTAGGGGGATGTATAGGTGATTGAGACAGAGGAGTTGGTGGTAGAGATGGTGGTGACAGGAGCGATGGATGATGGAGTTGCAGTCGGGAAAGGTGGTAGCAGGTCGGGAGAAAGAAGAAGAAAGAAGGAGGAGAAATGATTTGGGTTAGGGTTCTCTCTTTTGGGGTATAGGGTAATTACTGTTTGGGTGTGAGGCAGTTTCATCAAATTTCGATGTCTTGCGATACTTAGCCGTGGGGTGTGGAGATGAAGATTGATCTAACGGCTAAAAGTGAAGAGGCTGGCAGCGACCGTTGGATGCAGATATACAACGAAACTAACGGCGCCAGATGGAGTTAGGTGCTGTAGTGTTAGACAGGAGCTTCCGATTTCGATGAACGACGATGAAGCGACCATTGGATGATGAGATGGATCCAATCCGACGGCTGAAGATGGAGGCGGGTTTGGATATAGGAAATGGGTTTGGGTGAGGGTTTTGGGCCTTGGGTATGCCAAGCCCATATCTTCTTTAAGAACAATTCTTCCTTCTTGAGCCCATTCCTAGCTTTTTGGACTTGTGCGCACCATTCTTTGCGGCTTCCTTGCGTAATTTCTCCCGGCTTTTCACTACTTTTCTGCTCTTTTCGCTCCGCTATTCATCCAAACTTTATTTATTACCTAAAAATGCAAAATTAATTAATAAAAATATTTATTCTTGAAAACAATGAAAATACAGAATATGGGATAAAATGTAGAATTAATGCACAAAAGATGAGTTAAATGCCAAGAAAAATATATAGAAATATGCACTTTTTAGCACTCATCAGAGAGTCAGAAGAAGAATGGGTCGACGCATGGAGTAGTTATCATTCCATCAAATTAGGTAAATCAGTAACCCTAATTTCTCTGATTTGGGGGAAATTATTGTAACCCTAATTGAGTGCTTGTAACTATAAATAGATGTTGTAGGTGTGTGTAAAAGATATGCCTGGGCTAGACAGTGCTTCAACCAAGAGGACTGGAATAGCCAGTGCCTCAAGGGTTAGTTCTTAGTTTAAATTATTTTGTAAATTTCAATTGTATTTGTCCCATCCATGCTCTGATCTTGTTGTGCTTGAACTGTCTAGGATTGAATTTCTTTTAGGTTGTTAAAACACTAAGCAAGCTTCTCTGCGGGTAGTTGCAGTGTGAGAGCCCCAACTACTACTAGGATTAGATTCATCTTAGTGTTCTTAGTAATCTTTCTAGACCAACCCTTAGATGAACAGCCGGCTTTGAACCGCAACTGTCATCTAGTTAATCAGTGAGCCTAGAAGCTCACTGATAACTAACAAGGGATAAGAACATAGTTGAAGGACTTAGCTTAGGTGAAGAGGGGAATCCAAGCCCTAGTTTCCAAAACTCACTTTCATCCAAAAATACATCACTGTTTAGTTTGTTTAATATTTGTTGTTTCATGTCCTGTTAGTGTCTTGTTTAATTCTGTTAGTTCAATTCACTGTTAGTTTTCATATCCTTGTTTAGTTAGGTCATTTAGTTTAGAGAATTAGCTTAGGAAACTTCAACTCACACCCTAGTCCCTGTGGATTCGACCCGTATTTGCACAAGCTACAATTGACATCGTGCACTTGCGGTTAACAAGTAGGCTTCTTCTTATTCTCTTATTTTACACACATTCCCAAGCCTACCAAGTTTTTGGCGCCGCTGCCGGGGACTGGTGCTGTGTAGTTGAAAAAAAAAATAAAAAAAAATTTGCTCTTGGTTTTCTGTTTTCAAATTTAGCTGTAATTTAGTTTAGTTTAGTATAACTGTTTGTAGCTTAGTGTAACTGTTTTAGCTGTAACTTAACTTAGCTATATTAGTGTAACTGTCTTTACCTGTAACTTAGCTGTAACTTTAGCATGTAACTGTAGTTCTGCATCTCCTGGACTTGCACACACTACATCATAACTTGCATTCCTGCATTTGCATACCTGCATCATCTGCATTTTAGCTGTAACTTAGTTCTGCATTCATCTTGCATTTGCATCTGTGTCTGCCATCATAACTTGCATTCCTGCATCCTTGCTCTGCAGTCTTGCTGCATCTGTAGCATTGCCCTGTGGCTTTGCTCATTGCACATGTAGCCTAGCACCTGTAGCCTCATAAACCATGCATCTACAGCTGCAAACTGCACTGCTTTATGCAGTTTTCCATTTCCCCTGCCTTTTCTGTGTACTGATCACACACAATGAGTGTCAGGTAGTTGGTGCTTCTGCTGCCTGTCTGCTGTGTTGATGCTGAGGTGCTAAGCTGAGTTTGTGCTGCTGTTGTAGTTGGTGCTTCTGCTGTTGCCTGTTGCTGCTGTTGCTCTCTGCTACTGCTGCTGGAAAAGAACCAAGTTCTGAACTGTGGGCTTAAACCCAGTTCACTAGGTTTGTGTTTCTTCTCCCACTAAAACTCTCTGGCCTTTGAAAACTTGTTTTGAAAACTTTGTAACCCAACTGCAAATTTAAAATTTTGGAATTGTGGGCTTGAAACCCAAGATAAGACTTGTTTTTAAACTGAGGGATAAGCCCATTTGAAAGTTAAATCTGCATTGTGGGCTTAACCCAAAGTCAATTTTTAAGCCCAAGTGGGCCTAGTCTTTTCGGCTAATTGAGATCCCAACAATCAAAAAAAAAACTCGCAGTGGGCCTCGTCTCACTGATTTTAACTCGTCAGCTGGGCTTCGTCCAAACTTCTCAGATGGGCCGTGCATCCTCCACCAATGTGGGCTTTGCTCCCTTTAAAGTTTCTTTCTCCATAAAAACCAAAAAGTTTCTTTCTCCCATAAAAACCAAAGTTTTCCAAATGTTTCCCTAAAACCAAAATTTTTCTTTTTCCCATAAAAACCAAATATTTTTCATTCCCGACAAAACCAAATGTTTCCCATCAAAACCAAATGTACGGTAGAATTTTCTTGTATATAATCCAGTAGATAAAATTATTAAATCCTATGCTTCTTTTGTACATATTTTGCTAATCCAATATAATCTCGGCTGAAATATGTTGGATTTTTGCCTTGAATAACGAGTTCTAATCTTGCTTTCGCCGTCAAATTGGATAATCTCTTTCCTTTTTCTGTACTCAGCATCATCCTCTTCGTATGTTGTATTACAATTTTGTTCATCTTTTGAAACATTGAGGACAATGTTTAGTTTAGGTTTGGGGGTAAAGAGTAGATACCACGATAGCATGCAATAATTGAAAACAGAACTCTTTCTTTTTGAAAAAAAAAATCATAAAAATGGAGCTCATTTACCTTGAAATGTTGACTCTTGTGCATGTATGTAAACATAAGGATTCTTAGTCTAGATATTTAGGCACCCTGATTCTAGCACAATTCACATGTGATAAGAAACTTGAACACGCACAATCTACCAATACATGTATAGCCTCGATCTTCAAGGTGTTTGATAGGAAGTTAGATTGCCAATCACTTTAGAATACTGAATGAGACTTGACTAGCTTGTTCTTTGGTTGGTTGGGATAGAAGTTGGAGGATACGTTAAGAAAAGCAACCATAGAATTTGACCGGATGCATTCGATAAGGGCCACCTCTTGCTAAGAGTCATGTAATTATGTTTTTCTTTTTGTTCATGTATCAAAAGTGTCACTATGTTGTAAAGATCAAAGTTATTTCTTCAAAAAAAAAAAAAAATTCAGAAAAATTCAGAAAAATTCAGAAAAATCAAAAAAATATTAAAAAAAAATTAAAAAAAATCAAGTATTTATTTATTCCATGTTTTGTCATGTTAAAGACAATAGTTCTCTCTTGTTCCAAAAATAAAAGAGAGTAATCAATGTAACTAAGAGTCATGTAAATAGTCATCTTTTTGTTGTAAATAGTCTTGTAATAAGCAAGGAGGGTGCAGCCATCGATGTATAACGCGGGTAAACTGAAATATCACCAACTCATTGGGTGAACATTCACAATTCTCGTAAAGCCGGACAACTAGCTTGGCTTAGAATTCGGTTCTTAGCCTAAAAACTATCTCTTGGTGATTAGTAGTCATAACTTCAGGTCATTCTAGAAACATGTGTAGATACACTTTACACTCTTATCACGTGTCTTTATTTGTTATCAGTGTTAGGATTGTGCCTTTGATAGCTAGATTGACATCTCCATTTTGTTGTGAGCTTCTACTGTCTTGCACATGTCACATTTCATGGAATCTGAGCTTATATTTTGTCCTAGAACTTTGTTGGTACGTTCTAAGCAAACCTTCACGAGACTTCAACTCGTCCACTAGGGACACTTAGTGGTTTAAAAGGCTTATTGCATTCGCTAAATGCAATCGAGAGACCAACGACAGTGGTATAGTTAGGAGTTCCTTAGTTTTGTTTTACTTGAGGACAAGTAAAATTCAGGTTTGGGGGTATTTGATGAGTGCTAAAAAGTGCATATTTCTATATCTTTTTATTGGCATTTAACTCATATTTTGTGCACTAACGCTCCATTTTATCCCATATTCTGTGTTTTCGTTGTTTTCAAGAATAAATATTTTTATTAATTAATTTTGCATTTTTAGGTTGTAAATAAAGTTTGGATGAATTGCGGAGCGAAAAGAGCAGAAAAGTAGTGAAAAGTCGGGAGGAATTACGCAAGGAAGCCGCGAGGAATGTTGTGCACAAGACCAAAAGGCTAGAAATGGGCTTAACAAGGAAGAATTGTTCTTAAAGAAGATATGGGCTTGGCATACCCAAGGTCCAAAACCCTTACCCAAACCCATTTCCAATATCCATACCCGTCTCCTTCGCCAGCCGTCAGATTGGATCACATCTGAATCCAATGGTCGCAGCATCGCCAGTACATCAAAGTTTGATGTTCCTGTCTAACACTTTAGCACCTAACTCTAATCTGCGCCGTTAATTTTGATGTATTATACATCCAACGGTCGCTACAAGCTCCCTTCTATCTCGCCATCAGATTGATCTATCAATTCCACATCCAACGGCTGAGCTTCGCAAATCATCAAGCTTGCTATCCCCTCCACACACCCAAACACCTAACACCTATACCCGCAGAACCAAACACACCCCTATCCCTAATTCCATCGACTCCACCTCCATCTTCTCCACTCCGTCTGCAACATCCTCACCTTCACCACCAACTCCACTGCCTCAACCACCACAATCAACCACCAAAAGCCATCATGGCTATCCCTCACCGAAACCCATCATTCCCCTAAACTTCTAGCCATCTATTCTCTCGATTTCTTCCCTAATTTCTCTCTGAAACCCTAGGTAAGAAATCAATAGAATAGGTCGAGTTATAAACGCAATTGGAAGGCATGGAGAGGAGCAGGAGAGTCAGAAGAAGAATGGGTCGACGCATGGAGTAGTTATCATTCCATCAAATTAGGTAAATCAGTAACCCTAATTTCTCTGATTTGGGGGAAAATTATTGTAACCCTAATTGAGTGCTTGTAACTATAAATAGATGTTGTAGGTGTGTGTAAAAGATATGCCTGGGCTAGCCAGTGCTTCACCCAAGAGGACTGGAATAGCCAGTGCCTCAAGGGTTAGTTCTTAGTTCAAATTATTTTGTAAATTTCAATTGTGTTTGTCCCATCCATGCTCTGATCTTGTTGTGCTTGAACTGTCTAGGATTGAATATCCTTTTAGGTTGTTAAAACACTAAGCAAGATTCTCTGCGGGTAGTTGCAGTGTGAGAGCCCCAACTACTACTAGGATTAGATTCATCTTAGTGTTCTTAGTAATCTTTCTAGACCAACCCTTAGATGAACAGCCGGCTTTGAACCGCAACTGTCATCTAGTTAATCAGTGAGCCTAGAATCTCACTGATAACTAACAAGGGATAAGAACATAGTTGGAGGACTTAGCTTAGGTGAATAGGGGAATCCAAGCCCTAGTTTCCAAAACTCACTTTCATCCAAAAATCCATCACTGTTTAGTTTGTTCAATATTTGTTGTTTCATGTCCTGTTAGTGTCTTGTTTAATTCTGTTAGTTCAATTCACTGTTAGTTTTCATATCCTTGTTTAGTTAGGTCATTTAGTTTAGAGATTTAGCTTAGGAAACTTCAACTCACACCCTAGTCCCTATGGATTCGACCCGTATTTGCACAAGCTACAATCGACACCGTGCACTTGCGGTTAACAAGTAGGCTTATTCTTATTCTCTTATTTTACACACATTCCCAAGCCTACCAGGTATTTTTTAAAGAAGGTTCACTCATTGTTGCATTTCTTTCGTCCATAACTACACTATTTATCTCAGCTAACTTACGTGTCGTCTCAGCTAACTCCCTGAGGGACTCTTATAAAGGAGGAATAAGAACAAAAGGATCATAAAAAAGGACTACTTTTCAATAGTTTGATTGTGTCTTCCAAAGACGAAGAACTAGTACTATATTCTTCTTGCTCGTATGACCGATGCGCGCATGGATACTAATTGGTCTCACCATGGCATGAACCATAACCTTCAAAAGGTTGGCGTTCCCAACCACTATTCACGTTATTATCATAAGAGTAATGTCCATATTCTTCAGTTGGATATTCATTCTACTGGCTATTATAATACCAGTTTGACATCCTAACTTCAAGGGAATTCTACATAAGCACGAACAAGGATGACTCGACCAAAACAAGCCTATTGAATCTAGCAAACAAAAAGCATGATGGCTCCCTTAGATTGTTTCTAGACCAGCTTATATTCTTCCGAAAGGCAATTCGTTACAATTTTAGCAAACCTCCCTGGAATCAACCTGAATTAAAGTAAGTTAAATAGAGACAGGAGAATCTCTATGGAGCTTGAACACCCCCGCCTCACCGGAAACGTTTCCCTAGGCTATAGAGCAGCTCGCTCAACTTACAGTAATCATCATGAACTTCGAGTTAGGCTTAATAGAGCAACCAATATGTCTTTTGAACATTTGTTCTATTAAGCTTGTTACCCTTTCGGTCTCGTTCTAGTCAAAATTTTAAGGCTTGGGTTCGCTTAGGTTACGTGTTCCTAAGACGGGCAAGAAGGAAACGGTGTTAAAATCTGAGTCCTTATCTTAATTTGGCCAGGCCTTGCCCTTTACTAGAAATTAAAACCGTACAGACCTCAATATATATGCATTACAAAATCATCCAGTAAACCCACTCATAGGAGATTCGCGGGTGTTTAGAATTTTTACCTCCCGTTCCAGACAAGGAACGAACCGTTGAAGTCGACTCGGGCCACCGACTCCTATGTCAGTGTACGAACCCGGGAGGGGGGGTAGACAGTATCGTAACATGTCATATTTCCCTGTGCAGTTTATATTTAAACTAACCCTTCATTAGAGCTTCTCCAATGGCATGTGTGTGAAGATACATGTCAGAATCCACCTAGGATACACATCCATTTTCTCTAAAATCATTCTAAAACCTGGATATCTTAAACCAATGTATATATGACTTTGGGTTGACATTGTCAAGGTGAATGTCTAGTTTTAGAATTCCCTTGACATTGTCCACCATCATAGTCAGTGTTTACTTAATTGAATTGACTTTAATATATTAACTAATCATTCTTAGATCTAATAAAATCTTAATTATGGAAAATAGTATTTATATTATTTAAAAGAAGAGGTTCCATGCAATACTGTTGGAGATGGATCTTTTTCTCTACCTCATTTTAAGGAAAAATAGATTGAGGATGTCATATTTGTGTTCCCACATAGGAAATATACACAGTGTCCATTGGAGAAACTCTTAGGATTTTAAAAATAAAGTCCAATGTCCAAAAAAAGTCCAAATACAAAAGATTACAAAATTAAAACCTAAAATGAAATTTCTAAAAATAAAAAAAATATAATCTAAAAAATAAAACCGAATAAAAATAAAATAACTATATACAAAAATTTTCTTCTTTACTCCTTTGGGATTTATCTTTTCTTTCCTTATTTGGCTTTGCTTTTCTTTTCAGCATTTCTTCTCTTTTTCTTTAGCTCAGCTCCAAGTACGAAAGCAAAAAAAAAAATACCAAAACACATAAAAAAGAACAAAAATAATAAAAATAAAACTTGCTAAAGTTTGCGAGCGTCCAACTCAAATACAATTGGCCATGAGTGGAGCGGCCCTTTCAAATTATATTTTAAGTTCGTTATGCGGAAACTAGTGATGTGGGATTATTGTCCTTGCACACCCTCCCTCATGTGTAAGGCCAGTCATTCGGCCTAATGCGTGGACCTACGCGCGTGTGAGTCATGGGTGTGCAGGTGACATTCGGCCACGATCCACCCCACGTACAAGTCATACGCGTGACCAATCATTCGGCCACGGGTGCACATGTGGCCAATCATTCGGTCACGGTGGCCACTAATTCGGCCTACACCCCGCGTACGGGCCTAGTTCTGATACTATGTTAAAATCTGCGGGCATCCAACTGAAAACCAATTGACCATGGGTGGAGCGTCCCTTTCATATTATATTTTAGTTCATTATGCGGAAACTAGTGATGTGGAACTATTGTCCTCTCACAAAACCTAAAAACAAGTCCGCGTCGGCGACGCCAATATTGAAGTGGTAGTAAAAGTATCGCTCACTTGGATTTATTAATATTGATTTTAGATTTAAATTCTAATATTAAACTAGAAAACTTGAACAAAGATTATGTTAAGATCACGGAGAGAACTGAGACTATGGATTCCACCATTGACCAATTTTTAAGTGATTCAGTTAACAACAATATTCATGCAACTCTTACGTTAAAAGTGATTCTAAAATGTTGCATACAATAGATTTTCAAAACAGTAGATGTAAATCGCAAGTACGAAGCATCAAAAGTCCTAAACTAAGTATGCACCATCAAGAAATATCACAACTACTTAAAAAAAATCATAAATCCAATTTTAATACAACGCAAACAATCATAAAAGAAATTCCAAAAGAATAATAAAATAAAATATACCATTTTATTATTGGAACAAGGCTTTCTCCATAGCCCAACAATGGGGTTTAACTCCTCATCATTACAAAGAGAAAAACTCGAAGAATAGGATGGATCTTAGTTTTTTGTGTTTTAATTTTATAATAAAAGGATTTTTTCCTATTAGGCCTATTTTCTTCACCTTGATGGTGATTTTTATCTTCACCTTCATGGTGATTCTTGTCTTCACCTTAATGGTGATTCTCTTTTATTTTAATGGTTACCTGATCTTGATTATATGTTTGTTCAAGTACATCGCCGGATTCAGATTACTCTCTATTCTTCGGTCAACAAATTTGCAGATTACTCTTATACTATTGGAGCATTACTTCATGAGGAAGACGATTTATCAAATGGTCCATGAATATTATGAAGACCATATTCTCTCCGATTCAATCGGTTATTGCATTCTTGTATTAGATCAGTATTTGGAATTCCTTCTCTTTTCCTTGTCAGAATTTTCAATCATGTACCGCTACAAGCTTGTTATTTCTTTTTACTTTTTCAATTTGATTTGATGTATTTGAGATCTATGTAATCTTGATTTCCATTAATGAATATTGAATTATAAAAAGAAAAACCTAAACTATTATTGATCCTGGCTACTCGTTCTCCCCCATAATGAATTGATTCACCCTTTTTATAACTAACAGACCAGATTCTTTCCTTTCTTTTGATAAAAATTCTCATTTCCAAAATAAGCAAATAATTTTCCTAAAATTAAGAAAATATGTTGCAGCATAAAATCCAAAGAGTAAATAAATGATACCCTTCCTTTAGTACATTCGACGTTCGCTCAATATGTGGTCTTACCCACTCATGCAGGTGCTTCCTTTCGTTGACACTAATATTCCACTAGCAATTTTATTCACTTTTACCATTAAACATGCAATGCCTTTTCAACTTCCCATGGGTGACCAGAATCCCTCTTAAAGATCTTCTGACTACGGATATCCAACAGTGGGGTCATCTAACAGTAGCAGACCTCATAGATTCTAATTCTGGTCAACGAAACTTATCCAGAATTGATACTGTTATACCCAACGATATTAAAACTCAAATTCTGGCTATACCTATTACCTCTATGGCAAACTATCCATATAGAAGAATTTGCAGTCACCACAGTTCGAGGTATATCTCTATTAAGAGCGCCTACAACTTTATTTGTAAGGACAATTATGGGACTTCTGATAACAGAAGTTTATGGCGGAGATTATGGCATCTAACTTGCCCTACACACATCAAACATTTTCTCTGGACTTTAGTTCACAGAAGAGTTTTAGTCAGAGATAATCTGTGTAAGAGAGGTCTTAACATAACATAACTCTGCCCTCTCTACCATCAGCATCCAGAGACTCTTGAACATCTGTTCTTGCAATGTTCACATGTTAATAATATGCGGGCTAAAGTATCAACTCATTGGGGTTATGACATTTATTGTGCTCAGATAGATCTAGAGTGGATCTGTAAAAGTAGCTCTTATTCTCGTACTACACAGGGATTTCCTTCTGGGCTCGTGCGTTTTTTGCTTTGGAAAATCTGGATTACTAGGAATGCAGCGGTGTTCCAGAATCAAACCTTTAACTCTGATTTAGTGTGGCAACAGGCAACTTGTAAGACTAATGAATATATAGTCACCAATACTGCTCCCTCGAAACATCCTTTAACGATTCAGTATTATGGTTGGGAATTTCCTTCCACGGGCTTTTGCAAACTTAATATTGATGGCGCTTCTGATGAATTTCATAATGCATGTACTAGCGGAGTCATTCGAAATGACGATGGATCCTTTGTTGCAGCCTTCTCCAAACATATTTACAAGAATGGAAGTAACATGGCAGAGCTTCGCGCACTAAAATTTGGTTCGGGACTGGCTGCTTCTCTACAACTTCCTTCTCTTGAAGTAGCTACTGACTCTACTTATGTCATAGAACTAGTTGATGGTTCTTGTGTTATTCCCTGGTTTTTTTTCAACCTTCTTAAGGATGTACATAAACTGTATAAATGTTTTCAGGCAATCTCCTTCCGGCACAAATATAGGGAAGGTAATTTTGTTGCCGACAAACTTGCTAAACTTGCGGTCACTGTTGGTATAGACCAAACTGGGATTTCAGATCCCCCTCCTTTTTTGGGCAATCTCTTGTGTGCAGATCTTGTGAGGAGAGCCTTTCCCGGTGCTGTAAGGCTCTGTTAGTCTTTGTTCAATATATCCTTTTTACCAAAAATAAATAAATAAATCCCATAATTGAGAAATGATGTCAATACGTATACCAAAAAAAAAAAAGGGAAAAAAAATGATGTCAATGTATTCTCATAAATTAACCAGCTTTTTTATGTTTGTCACGTGCAATTAATTTACCAATATACGTTATCATCTTTGACTCCCAAAAATGTAGTGTCCGGTCCAAACAACATTAACCAGGTCAACTAAGTTAAGTCGCTACTGGATGTAAATCCAAAGGTCCACTATGCTTCTCTTTACTTGGTCAAAATTCCAAACCAGGCCCACTAGCTTGATTATGTTGATTTACCGGTGACTAGTCGATTGGTGTTGGCTTCCATAATCCATATCTTAAAATATCTAGGATATAACTTCTGGTCCATTTTGATTCATTTTTGGGGTGAAGTTTCGCATTTTATTTGTTCGAGCTTTATTATCAAAATTCTGCAAAATTAAAAAAAATTATTAAATATATACAAATTAAAGAATTAGTAAATGTAACTTGAGCGGTAAATATGTACGAATTAACCACTCATCACATTCTCAAACCTAAATTTTGCTAGTCTTCGAGCAAAAATAAAAATAAAAACTAATCTAAAAATGAAATAAAAATCCTAATTCACTTTCGCAGGCATCACGATTGTAATTAGCGTGTGCAATAAGCCTTTAAACCCCTTGGTGGCCCTAGTGGCCGAGTTATAGTCTCGGAAGGGTTTACAAGAGGTGTACCCTCAAAACCTTTACTCCAAACCCTAACTACATCAGGGTAACTTAATCGCTCTATTTCACCCTAACAATGCTAACAATTTGGTGCGTGAGCCCCACCAAATCACTTAGAGAAACATATTTAAAAATAAAAGAAAAACAGAAGGTGAAAAGGACTCAACGAGATATGGCGAAACTACCATGTTGTTTCTAACACATGAGCTCTGTGTTTTTATGAATAGACTTTATTTTTGGGTTCCTCAACTCCTACAACCAAGATGCTTCCATCCACTTAGATTGGTTAGTGTCATCCTTAATTGGCACAAATTTCAAGGTTTTGGAGTTTTAAATGCAACTAAAAGTTTCTACCATACCCCGAAACTTAAATCTAACATCGTACTTAATATTCTAAAGATGAAATTAAAAGTATGAACAAGAAGAAACTGTTACCACTTAAAGTAAAGGAAAAAGGAAGAATATTACCGTGTCGCAAGAACATGGGTTACCTCCCAAGAAGTGCGAAGTTAAAGTCTTCAGCCAAACATTGGAAGAGATTGGTCACCTCGTAGAATCATATAGCAGTAGACGGAATAACTGCGGGTCATATGGATCGAAAAGTGCTAAGCACAAGAATATGAAACTGCAACATGCCAAGAAGATACCGAACATACCCTTATCTAAATTTTTGTTTAAGACAACTACATTTAGTTGTGATTCAGGTTCAGGCTCTATAAAAAAGTCTAGATAAAATGTTTTCAAGGGCCGAATTTTCTCAAAGGTAAGATCATTAAGGTCAGGTTGAAGAGTCTGTAAATACTTAACTAAGAACTTAGAAGCACAGAACAATAACCTGAATAATTGGGGATCCTTTAGGTCCATCAGAGTTGACTCACATAGTAGACCAGAGTAATGATCATTCTTAAGCAAATGTGTTGACCATAATCTCCTAAAGTAATTAGTTTAGTCTCAAAACTTAATAACTGACACATCTGAAACTCATAAGTTCCCACACTTGAAAGAAAAGTGTTAGAGCACTGCTCGGTCGAACTCGCAAGCGTTGTTATCTCAAGCTTGTTTGTCAAGTTTAGTTGCCAAAACTATAAGTCTTGATTTCTAGTCTACTTATAACTCAGTCTCGATTTAGGATAGTGAGTGTAGTTGAGCTTTAAACTTCACGGGGTTCATCGAATGAAGACGAAGAACTACTCAAGGGAACATGTGTAACTTCATCAACAAAAGGTATGTGGAGATTTGAACTCATCTATCACTCAAAATTCTATATACTCTATCTCCTATTTGATACCAAAAGTCGTATTTCTATATAGACTTCAACTATACACATTTGGTATTTCGAGCCGATTTTATCTCGCTTATTTATTTCTCGAAATATGTGTTGGTAAGCTTTCGCTTTAACCAAGTTCATCTTTTATTCTTGACGAAAGTCAAAATATGATCATGTAAAAATCGCCTTGTAACATCTTACATGATTTGTGTGAGACAATCATTTGATGTAGACTCGGAATGTTTCGTATTGATCATTCGATCACTTGAAAATTGATTTGAAGCTAATAGTTTTTGTGAGACAACTATTTTCGTCTTCCAAGAATGTTTCAATGATTGAAATGATGGTTTAAAACATGTAACCATGATTGGATATAAACATAGCGTGTACTCACATTTGTGTAAAGTCCAAAACCGGGAACCATGGTATGCGTACCCGTACGCGTACTGGTTGGTTGTTGGAAGCCCGGAAACTAAGTATACGTATCCGTACGCATACTGGCGGAAGTTCAAGTTCCGTGAATTTTTGCTGGAGTTTGGAAGAGTAAAATGGTATGCGTACCCGTACGCGTATTGGCGTAACCATACTCAGTCCGGCTACTTAAGGTATGCGTACCCGTTTGCATACTTAAGTAGGTTATGTTCTAAAATCGATTTGTTCATGAACTAATACATTTATATAATAAGGAATGCAATCTTTTGCAAACTGTGGCTATAATATTCATGAAATGATTCGAGTGAATCAAAATCGATTTTGCTTCAATTGTATCTTGTATACTTCTATGAGAATATAAACAATTGATCAACTCTCTAGCTAGTTTCATTTGAGTCATTTGAACTAGTTATGATAAAGATGAATGAGGTTCATATGAAAGTGCTCATATGCCTAACCATTGGTTAACTATTGTTGAACCAACTAAGTGCACACGTATAGATACGGTTACCTTTATCTAAATGATGGTACATTTCATTTGTGCATAACAAGCTAAGTTCGATCTAACGGTTGAAAGACATTAGCTTGAATCTAATCAGGTTTTCATCTAGCGGTGAATATTGAATTCTTTATTACCAAGGTAACATTTATTGCAAACCCTGATTTGGAGACTATATTAAGGAGAACTCTCGCAACTGGGAAACCTAATCCCCATACCTCATGTGTGATACTAGTTGCGACAAGAGTCGATTCTCCTTTAACCTTAGGTTTTTCACGAAACCATGTTGGTTAACGACTTGAAGACTTCATTGGGATTGTGAAGCCAGACCCAACTATTTTATCTGTAGTTGCGTGTTCTGATCTTGCTGTTTTCTATAGTGTTGAGCACTATATTCTTTAAGATTTGCTCGAGATTTATTCTCCGGTAGGCAAGATTGAAAAGTAGTTACAAACATCTTCGTCTCATCGTTTGTGATTCCACAATATCTTATTTCGTTAATCGATTAAGATTATTGTGATGTGATTGATACTACTAGGTTGTTCTTAGGGAATATAAGTCTGGCTTATCAATTGGTTCCTGTTCACCTTGATTTGTCAAAATATGGAACAAAACTCATAGGTATATCTGAGGGAGACATATTTACCTATTCTATAGACTTTTATGTGTGATACAAATTTATTTATCAAGTCTTCGACTTTGGGTCGTAGCAACTCTTAGTTTTGAGTGAGGTCATCTAAGGGAATCAAGTGCGCAGAATCCGGCGTGGTTCATGAGGCGTAAGGAACGCAACTGTACCTTGATCAGTGTGAGATTGATTAGGGCTCAACTACATTCCAGACTGAAGTTAGCTTGGTAGTAGGCTAGTTTCTGTAGCGGCTTAAAACAGTGTGGTGTTCAAATCTGGACTAGGTCCCGGGGTTTTTCTACATTTGCGGTTTCCTGGTTAACAAAATTTCTGGTGTCTGTGTTATTTCTTTTCCGCATTATATTTTGTTATGTAATAGAAATATCACAGGTTGTGCGTAGTTCAATAAACTAGTGAATCCAATCTTTGGTTGTTGATTATATTGATTGACACTTGAACATTAGTCTTTGCTACCATTCAAGTTGTTTCACATAATAATCAAACTCACGGATTTCTATCTGTTTGATTTGCTTATTACATTGTGAAACAGAGATACAACTCTTGGATATACTTTTCTTGAGATTGAGTCTGACTGTCTAGTTGATTCTCTCGAAAGTATATTGGAGTTTGTCCATACATATTGCTGAGCGAACTATTGGGTGTGGTTGTTAGACCCCCGCCTTTTCAATTGGTAATATAGCAGGCAAACACGTTTAAGACCTCATAATTCTGTGTTTGTAGCGATCTGACTCTATGGACTGTAAAGTCTCTATAAACGCTTCACCAGAATTTAACTCTGATCTTAGAGAAAGTTCTGAAGAGGTTGTTATTCTCCAAAAAAAGTTGGATGAAAAAATCCGGAACAATTCTGATCTTGTTGCAGAAGTTGCAATGTATAAGGATTTGAAGTCTGTCAAAGTTCCTTCAATGGATTTGAATAACTTCTGTAATTCTTCTTTGAAGAATGGCCGCAATCCATGTGAAAAATGAGGTCTAGGCTTTGTGAAACCTGATGAGACTCAGAACTACTCAAACAAGATTAAAGATGTTGGTCCATGTATGTTCTGTGACTCTCACAATCATATTCAACATACATGTACATCTTTCCAGAAAAGTTTAAAGGTTGCAAGTAATCTTCATAAGAACGCTAAACAACTGTTTACTTCTCTAAAAAGGTGTACAAAACTAACAAGAAATCCCAAACGGGATAGTCGTGTTAGCATGGGAACCTTTGTTCTAAAATCAACATCGCCCTTTTAATGGTTTCTTGACAGTGGATGTAGCCGACATATGATTGGCGATCTCTCGTGGTTTGTAAATTCAAGCAACTTTGAAGGAGGCCCTGTAACATTCGGAGATGGGAGTTGTTGCTCCATAAGCAAGAAGAGGACGATCAAACTTCCTGGCGTTCCTGAAATCCATGATATAGTATACGTTAAAGGTATGACTGCAAACCACGAGAGACTTATGGACAAAGCTGTTGTCTTCCTGGCGTTTCTATTAGTCAAGTTTGTGATAAAGGCCATAGAGTTGTCTTCAATGCCAATGGATGTGACATTGTGGATAAAACTGGAAAAGTAATTTTTCAGGGAACTCGTGGTAAAAATAACTGTTATCTTCTTGATACTCAGTTCAGTAACTGTTGCAATTTGACTAAGGTGGAATCTACACATCTTTGGCATGAGGGTTTGGTCACATCAACTATCGCCTTCTAACTAAGATCATTAACAAAGAACTTGTTAGAGGTGTTCCCAAAATCAATGCAAAGATTGATGGTGTCTATGGTGCCTGTCAAAAGGATAAACAAACGAAAATTCACCATAAATCATCTCGAGATATTCTCACTAAAGCTCCACTTGATTTAATTCATATGGGTCTCTTCGGACCTAAATCGCTAGACTCTAAAACAGTCTTCTAAGAATAAAACCGTTCCTCTAAACCATCATTGGCTTTGTAAACAAAAGAAAATACTACATCGTCTAAAACGGTGGTATCTCTAGTCAAATCCTCATTAGAAATATTATCATTATAAAGCTCAATTGGAGTAACAAATTCCTGATCACTATGCCTAAATACTTCAGACTCTTCATCAACATTATCATCATCATAATCATCATTATAATAATATTGAAACGGTTGGACCTCATCTAACGTAGTGTCTCCATTTCTAACCTCGTCATCTTGATTAGGTGAATAATAAATATCCTCATTTTCACGGGTAATATTGGAAACATCTTGTTGGAAATTCAGATTATTTCAAGCAATTCTTTCGTTCGTCTCTGCTATCTGCTTGAGGGTATCTTCTAAAGAAGGTTCACTCATTATTGCAGTTTTTTTCGTCCATAACTACACTATTCATCTCATCTAACTTACGTGTCGGCTCAGCTAACTCCCTGTGGGACTCTTCTAAAGAAGGAATAGGAATAGAAGGATCATAAAAAATACTACTTTCCAATAATTTGATTGTATCCTCCAAAGACGAAGAACTACTACTGTACTCTTCTTGCTCGTATGACCGATGCACATGTGGATAGTAATTGGTATCACCATGGTATGAACCATAACCTTCGAAAGGTTGGCGTTCCTAACCACTATCACACCATGATCATAAAAAGAGTAATGTCCATATTGTTCAGTTGGATATTCATTGTATTGGCTATTGTAATACCAGTTTGACATCCTAATTGCAAGGGAATTCTACATAAGCACAAACAAGGCTGACTCGACACAATCATATTGAATATAGCAAACAAAAAGCATGATGGCTCCCTTAGATTGTTTCTATACCATCTTCTATTATTACGAAAGACAACTCGTTACAATTTCAGCAAACCTCTCTGGAATCAATATAAATCAAAGTAAGTTAAATAGAGACAGGAGAAGATCTATGGAGCTTGAACACCCCCGCCTCACCAGCAACGTTACCTTGGGATACAAAGCGACTCTCTCAACTTACAGTAATCATCATGAACTTCGAGTTAGGATTAATAGAGCAACCAATATGTCTTTTGAACAACTTTCCTATTAAGCTCGTTACCCTATCGGTCTCGTTCTAGTCAAAATTTCAAGGCTTAGGTTTGCGTAGGTTAAGTGTTACTAAGGTGATGAAATCCGAGTCCTTATCTTAATTTGGTCAGGCCTTGCCCTTTACTAGAAATTAAAACCGTATTTAGACCTCAACATATATGCATTGCAAAATCATCCAGTAACGTTCTTACCTTCCGTTCAGTTTAGTTTAAATATAAACTGCACATGGAAATACGACAGTTACGATACTGTCTCGCCCCCCGAGTTCTTACCTTCCGTTCCAGACGGGGGACGAACCTTTGAAGTCGATTCGGGCCACCGACTCCTATGTCAGTGTACGAACCCGGGGGGCGAGACAGTATCGTAACTGTCGTATTTCCATGTGCAGTTTATATTTAAACTAACCCTTCCTTAGAGTTTTAAAAATAAAGTCCAATATCCAAAATTAAAGTTAAAATGTGTCCAAAAGATTACAAAAATAAAACCTTAAAAAGAAAAAGAAATAAAATATAAGAAATAAAATCCAATAAAAATAACTTTATATAAAAATCTTCTTCTTTACACCTTTGGGATTTCTCTTTTCTTTCCTTGTTTGGCTTTGCTTTTGTTTTCGGCACTTTTTCTTTAGCTTAACTCCAAATATGAAGGCAAACAGAAAATATCAAAACGCGTAAAAAGAACAAAAACAATAAAAATAAAGCCTAAAAACAAATCAGAAAACAAGTCCGCACCGGCGGCGCCAAAATTTGATAGACTATTGAAGTGGTAGTAAAGTATCGTTCACTCAGACTTATTAAGATTGATTCGATATTTAAATTCTAATATTAAAACTAGAAAACTTGAACAAAGATTATGTTAAGATTATGGGGAGAACTGAGAATATGGATTCCACCATTGACCAATTTTTAAGTGGTTCAGTTGACAACAATATTCATGCAATTCTTACGTTAAAAGTGATTCTAAAATGTTGCCTACAGTAAATTTTCAAAACGGTAGATGTAGATCGCTAGTATGAAGCATCAAAAGTCCTAGACTAAGTATGCACCATCAAGAAAAATCACAACTACTTAGAAAATTAAAAATCCAATTTTAATACAATGCAAATAATCATAAAAAAAATTGCAAAAGAATAGTTAAATAAAATATACCAATTTATTATTGGAACAAGGCTTTCTCCATAGCTCAAACAATGGGATTTAACACCTCGTTATTACAAAGAGAAAAACTGGAAGAATAGTAAAAAAATAATCAAAACCTAAACTATTGTTGCTCGTGGCTACTCGCTCTCCCCAATAATAATTGGATCACCCTTCTTTTAACTAGCAGACCAGATTCTTTCCTTTCTTTGATAAAAATTCTCATTTCCCAAATGTATGCAAATAATTTTACTAAAATTAAGAAAAAATCTGGCAGTAATCCAAAGAGTAAATAAATGATATTCTTCCTTTAGTACATTCGGCGTTCGCCCAATATGTGGTCTTACCCAATGTAGTCAATATCGGCCGTATTGGCCGATATATCGGGGATATTTCGGATATCGGCCCAGAACGATACGATAAGAAGGATATCGGGGATACGATATTCGCCCGATAATATCGGCCGTACCGGTCGAATATCGGCCGTTTCGGTCAAATATCGGTCGTATCGGTCGATACGAAATTTTCCTACATTTCCCGATATGAGACGGTATTGGTCGTTTTCTATAAAGTTTAAGGTTAATTTTGGCGAAGAAAGTCTTCCAGGTGGTAGTAGAGGTGCATGTAGCTCTCGAAGCAAGTTACTAAAGTTACTCTTTTGTTTTTTTGATAAAATTGATGTTATCTATTATATCTTATATCTATTATTATCTATTATATCTTATCCGAAAATGTGTGGAGAAAATGTTTAATATAAAATTATAGTCTCTAAATCTAGAACCGATATTATACCGATATTTCAACGATAGTATCCCCGATATAAAATCGTACCAGTGTATCGGTCCCGGCCGAGATGAACCGATATCCGATATTAACTACATTGGTCTTACCCACTCATGCACGTGCTTCCTTTCTTTGGCACTAATATTCACCTAGCAATTTTATTCACTTTTACCGTTAAACATCCAATGCCTTTTCAACTTCCCATAATTGAGAAATGATGTCAACATATTCTCATGAATTAACCAGCTCTTTTATGCTTGTCACATGCAATTAAGTCTGCACATGATCCGGTACAGTCCGGTTCTCCTATGGAACTGGTCCTGTATTTGGTGTTGACTGGTACTTCATTTTGAGGACCGGTACCTGTATTTGTACCTAATGTTGTACCTGTATTTCCGATACAGTTCTGGTACAACACCGGTACCGAGTTTTTACCCATTCTTTGAACAAAATACCAACCCATAAATTCACCCCCAATATCAATCTATCAAACTTATTAAATTCACAAAATTTAAACATTTCCAGGTTTCTAAGAAATTGAACAAAAATAAAATAAAAAGATTGTTTGCATAAAGACATAAACAGAAGTAAAAAGAAATTGAATATAGATATAAACAGAAATAAACCACCAAATCCATCAAGCATCATCAAGAACTGCATCTGCATCTTTAGATTCTTTACCAAAATCCATCAAATTTGATCCATTCCCATGTTCTACTAAATTCAGCAGACTCCTTCAGACTTGATTTCAGTCACCACCAATGTTTCTTCTCTTGCAATTAAATTTAAATAAGAACTCAAATATCAAAAAACCTTATTTTTGATTCCCACCCTTCCATACCTTCAATTTCATTTTCCAAGTATTCTTTAAATTCCTCTTATGAAACCCTAAACTTCAGTATCATCATCAAATCAACTTCACGATATCAATTATTGACAATTAATGATAACCATTTTCACTACATCTATCATCAAATCACATAAACATGGAATCACAGGGGTCCGGCTGTAAGAAATTGAATACTGACAGCAAAAATCAGACCAAATCAGCAAAATCATACCACTCTAAACAAAACCCAAATCAAAAGATAGTGAAGCAAATACAAATCAAACGCGACAGAGAGAGATTGATTACCTGTTGATGTTGTTTAATCAAACATGCAATATAATAAGAACCCTAAAAAACTAATCTTCTTTACCCAAAATCAGATTG
This sequence comes from Papaver somniferum, assembly GCF_003573695.1. Lineage (NCBI taxonomy): Eukaryota > Viridiplantae > Streptophyta > Magnoliopsida > Ranunculales > Papaveraceae > Papaver > Papaver somniferum. The sequence goes on from NC_039365.1 coordinate 52,978,507, forward strand.
AGATGTTAGTAACTAAAGAATAAGTGAAGAAGAAGATGGTGGTTGTTGTGATAGAGTTATGTCTGCAAAACGAAGAAGAAAGTGGCGGTTGATGTGATAGGGTTTCCTTCTTCGCTGAAGAAGAAGAAGTGAAGGATAAGAGGAGGAAGTAACGAGGTGCACTGAAGAATTAGGTTAGTCGAACTTATATAAGAAGAAATGTAGGGTTAGGATTAATTATAATCTTTAAAATCAACGGTATTGAGTAACCGGTTCTTTTGGGCCGGTTCCAGTACGGTACCACCCCAAAACCGGTCCCTGTACCTGGTGTTATCCCGATTCTCAAAATGGCTACTGGTCCCTGTACCGGATACACCGGTTCTGGTACGGTCCCGGTCCGGTTTTTCCGGTTCCAGTCTGGTACAGGTCATCTTGACCGGTTCTTGTGCAGCCTTACATGCAATTGATTTACCAACATACGTTATCATCTTTGACTTTCCAAGTTTGCATGACCAAAGTGCAAAATCAATATTCCGTATATATTCATTTCTCCAAAAATGTAGTGTCTGGTCCAAAAAACATTAACAAGTCAACTAAGTTAGAATGATTTTTTGGAACCAGCCTTTTATTGGACCATTGTTTTATAAGGCCATCTACCCTATAATTATAAGGGATTAGCAGAAGAACTGAAATGTGTAAACTCCATTAATGAAGATGAAATTACAGACAGAAGAAATGCAGACAAGATGTGATTACAAGAAAAGAAAATTACATAAAAGAAAGAGTAAAGCTGCTAGATATTTATTAGACACAGACTCGGGTATTGGTCAACAGACCAACCAATGAAGAAATAGCACGTGTAGCACTTGCGAATGGTGGATGCCAGCTAAGGAGTGAGTAGGATTGTGCAGTGTCACTAGTACAACTATTAGCCCCCCTCAAATTGTGGAGGGAAGACAGTGGAAAAACACACAATTTGCCTCTCAAAAGAGATAACCTTGGACCTGCAAAACCTTTAGTGAAACATCAGCAACCTGATAAATTGTTGAAACATAAGCAATATGCAGTTCCTTAGCTTGTATCAACTCTCTATCAAAATGATAATCAATTTCCAAGTGCTTCATTCTGGAGTGAAAAACTGGATTTGATGAATAAGAGATTGCATTAAGGTTGTAACAGAGAAGAGATGGTGCAGTTGGAAGAAAAATATGTAAATCCCTGAGTAACTTGCAAATCCAGATAACTTCAGCAGCAGAGTTGGCTAGACTGCGAAATTAAGCTTCTGTAGATGATCTTGCAATAATAGGTTGTCTCTTGCTAGACCATGAAATTGGATTGGAGCCAAAGAAAATGAAATATCCACCAGTGCTTCTTCTTGAATCTGGATCACCTGCACAATCAGCATCACTGAAGCCATGTACATCAGTGGGACCTTTGCTGAAGAGAATGCCATAATCAATTATACCCTTAATATATCTTAAGATCCTTTCGGCAGTAATGAGATGATCTGAAGTAGGATTTTTCATGTGCTGACAAACTTGATTCACAGAATAGCTAATTTCTGGTCTTGTCCAGGTTAAGTACTGAAGGGATCTAATAAGAGATCTGTAAGTGCTAGGATCAGAAAAGGAGTACCTGAATTTGCAAGAAGTTTGCAATTGACTGGAACAGGGGAATTACATGGTTTAGCACCACCCATATCAAATTTATCCAACAAATCAAGAGCATACTTTGTTTGAGACAAGAAAAAAACCATTTGCATTCCTCTTAGCCTCAAGACCAAGAAAGTAATGAAGAGAACCCAAGTCTTTGAGAGGAAAATGCTGTTGTAGCTGAGATATGAGTTCTTTGCAGTATGCTTGAGAGTTCCCTGTGATGAGAATATCATCAACATAGACCAAAATGATGGTAATTATAGATCCTTTCTTTTGTAAAAACAGTGAAGAGTCAGCTGTATAAAGTTTGAAATCAAAAGACAGTAACACATTCATTAGCTTCTCATACCAGGCTCTAGGTTCAGTCCATAAATAGACTTATGAAGTTTGCAAACATAGTCTGGATGTTCAGCAATAAACTTCCTCAGCTAGATCACCATGCAGGAAAGCATTACTGACATCTAATTGATTGATGGACCATTTGAAGTTGACTGCAAGTGAAATAATGACTAATTGTTGTTGGTTTGGCAACATGACTAAAAGTTTATGTAAAATCAATCCCTTCCTGTTGATGAAAACCCTCAGCAACCAATCTGGACTTTACTTTAGCAATTGAACCATCTGGATTTTTCTTAATTCTGAATACCCATTTACAACCTACCACATTTTGAGAGGGATGTGGAGGTACCTTAGACCAAGTTCCATCTAGTTTCAGAGAAGTGTATTCTTCATTTAAGGAGAGTTTCCAAGGTGGAGATCTCAGAGCTTGACTTACACAAGTTGGTGCTTGTAATCTTTTAGCTTGAACTGAAGCAGATAAAGAATATTTAGTAGAGTAAACTTTGGTTTAAAGATTCCTGCTTTGGCCCTAGTTGTCATTGTATGAGCAATATGGATGACAACTTCAGAAGAAGTAGTAATCTCAGTTGAGTTATTAGCACCAAAGTTCTCAGTTGATGTAACAATCTCAGTAGTAGTAAGAAGGCCAGTAGATGTAGCAGCACCAGAATTCTCATATGAAGTGGTAGTCAGTGGTGCAACAGGAGAAGCAATATCAACTGAAGTAGGTTGCTGTATTTGATAAATTCTAAGTGGAAAAATATCTTCCTGAAAAGTGACATGTCTAGAAACATAGACTTTACCAGTTTTGACATCAAGACATCTATAACCCTTGTGAGAACTGCTATAACCAATGAAGATACAAGAAATGCTTCTGGGTTGCAATTTGTTGACTGTATAAGGTCTCAGCCATGGAAAGAACAAACAACCAAAAGTTCTTAAGAACAGATAATCAGGGACTCTCTTGAACAACAACTCATAAGGAGATTTGAATCCAATTGACTTAGTTGGTAATCTGTTAATTGTATAATTTGCAGTAGAAAAAGCTTCAAACCAGAAGTTATCAGAAATACCAGACTGAATAAGATAAGTTCAACCTATATCCACTAAGTGTCTGTATTTGGATTCAGCCACACCATTCTGCTCAGGAGTGTGTGGACATGATATCTCATGAGTTATACCATAATCATCCATGAAGGTAGATAGTTCAGTATGCAAAAATTCTCCTTCTCCATCATTTCTTACTGTTAAAATGAGATGTTGTAAGTGCTTTTCTATGTGAGTCTTAAAATGATAGAAAACCTTTCTGAACTCAGATTTCTCAGGTAAAGGATATATCCAACAAAACTTAGAAAAGTCATCCACTATGTTGACATAATATTTGTATCCAGAAATGGATGTTACAGGACTTGGACCCCACAAGTCTAAATGCAACCACTCCAAAGATTGTGTACTACAATGTGTTAACATAGTAAAGGGTAACTTGTGACTTTTTCCTAATTGACAGTCACTACAAAATATAGGTGATTTCAGTATATTAGACAAATGTAAAAAACTACAAACATGTTTCATTGTTTGAAAAGATGGATGAGCAAGTCTCTTATGCCAAACATCAGTAGTTATGGTAGAGAGTGCTTTATTTTTTGTAGAATGATGGATGAACTGGATAAGAAATAATCCATTATGGTGAGGGCCTTGTAAAATTATCTTCCCAGTGAATAAGTCCTTCACAACAAAACCAGAAGAATCAAAGGTTATTAAACAATGATTATCTGAAGTAAATTTGTGGACCGAGAGAAGATTCTGAGATGCTTGTGGCACTAGAAGTATATTGTTAAGCTTAAATACTTGATGTTGACTTGACTTTAAAGAAAAGCCAGTTTGAGAAATAGTCAAAACTTCCCCATTTGCTGCTTGAATTTTCTCAATACCTTCATATGTGGTTGCTGCTTGTAACTCAGTTTCATCAACTGTAATATGCTTATTTGCACATGTGTCTGCATACCAAGGATTTGTACCTAATAGATTTGTTGAGGCTAACATGGCACTTAGATGTTGAGGTGTATGAGAGCTTTGATAGGCAAAATTGAGACGATTAGTACATTCTAGAGCAGTGTGACCAAATTTACCACAAATTTGGCATTGTAGAGGTGGATGAGTAGTGAATGGTTGAAAAGCTATTGGTGGTCTTAATGCAGTAGGAAATTGTGAAGCAGTAGGTGCTGGTCCTCTGCCTAATAAAGATGGTGTTGACAAATTCCCAGTTGGAGAGTTATATGTTCTTCCACCACCAAAACCACGACCAAAGCCATTATTATAACCACCATAGTGATGTGGACGATAACTAGAAGTACCAGATTTTTCTCCATAACCACGACCAGAAAATCTAAATTGACTTGTGTTTACAGAAGCAAAAGCTTGATTTGAAGTTTCAGCAAGAAAAGCTCTATTTGATGATTCAATAATTATAGATTTATTTCTATCACTAACAACAGATTTTTCACTAAGAAGATTATTATGCAATTCCAGGCTAGTGATCGGTGGATAGCAGTGACGCATTGAAGTGGCAAAAGGTATATAATCATAATTAAGAGCAAATGATGTAACCACAACAAGTTCTTTGTCGGAGATGATTTCACCAGCAACAACAAGTTGATCATAAAGAGATTTTATTTCAGTAATTAGAGCAGTAATAGAACGATCACCTTGTTTCATTGCAAGAAGATTTGTACGAAGTTGAATAGTTGTGTTGATGAAGATCTAGCAAAGATTTCTTCGATGTTGATCCATAATTGATGAGATGTTGTAGATCCAGAGAAGTAAGCGATGACAGATTCATAAATTGTTGAATGTAACCACATCATAATAGTAGCATCCTCATCAATCCAATCATTGAAAAGAGGATTTTCAACTCCATTAAGTTCATTGCAATTGTTGGTGAATTGTGGTGGACAGAAGTGAGATCCATCAAGAAATTTCATGAGTTTGTATTTACGAATAACATGAACTTCCAGGTGAGAAAATTTGTATCAGTGAGTTTAAGAGGAACGAATCCATGTAATTGATTTAAGGAAACCTTGGTAATGGAATTTGAAGTTGGATTTTCCATTGTTGATGAACAAGAAGATGAAATTCAATGAAAAAGGAATAAAGAATCAGAGAAGTAGTGGAAGAAAGAAGATCGTTGAACCTGAGAAAATCAAAATTTTCTCAGTCTGATACCATAATAGAAGAACTGAAATGTGTAAACTCCATTAATGAAGATGAAATTACAGACAGAAGAAATGCAGACAAGATCTGATTACAAGAAAAGAAAATTACATAAAAGAAAGAGTAAAGTTTCTAGATATTTATTAGACACAGGCTCAGGTATTGGTCAATAGACCAACCAATGGAGAACTAGCACGTGTATCACTTGTGAATGGTGGATGCCAGCTAAGGAGTGAATAGGATTGTGCAGTGTCACTAGTACAGCTATTAGGGATGTCCTAAAGTGTAGACATTACTAATTTTCCCTTAACCCTAACTAAGATTAAAACTAAACTAATAACCACCAAAATATAAATTTAACCTAATCTAATCTATTAACAAAAAACCAAAATCAGACCCCTCTACCTAGCCGCACAAGACAGGTTTTGGGAGATTTTTCTTCTTCTCTTGTTCTTCTTCCTTTCAACACCGTCTTCATTTATTAATCGTCGATTCATAAAATTTTCATCGTCGATTAATCAATCAAGTATAAGAATGGTTCATCGAAAGAAAACCCCAAGACTCCCAGGAGAAGGTCCCCCATTAGCACATCTAGAAAATCTCCTGAGTGAATTTGAGATTAATAAGAAAGTGGAACCGGAAGGAAAAGCCATAATTGGGTACCAAAGACGCAATAAGAACCCTGAAACTACCACTATGAAAATCCGCAGGTATTTTCCCACAAACCCATTACTTTTAATTTGATTTTGATTGGTTATATTGAATAGAAATCATCAATATAGGGTTCAAATGGAAGTTACAGTGTGTTTTTCGGTTATGAGGAATTTCAAAAAGACCCTATTTTTTTAACCGAACTTCCTGAAAGGAAGAACACGAAGAACAGTTAGGTTCCACAAAATTTAAAATTAGGTTACCGAACTGGTAGTTCGGTTGGTTCGAAAAAAGTGTTAAGACTGTTCTGTAATCGAACTTTACTATTATTACAACAAAAAAAACTGTTGAAACTTTGTAACTGAGCTTTGCTATTTTGCCCACTAGGTTGCTTTGCATTTGTTAAAAAAATTCCTTATAACCAAACTTTACCATTAATGCATACATATGGGGTTCAGTTTGTTCGCATATTTCTTTTTTTATATTTTCATAACCGAACTCTTTCCTAATTGCATATATGTGGAGTTCGGTTTGTTCGCAAAAAAACTTGACTAACCGAACATTTCTTTAGTTCCATTTACGTGGAGTTTGGTTCGTTCGCAAAAAAAACTTGACTAACCGAACTCTTCCCTAATTGGATATATGTGGAGTTTGGTTTGTTCGCAAAAAAAATTGACTAACCGAACTCTTTCCTAATTCCATATATGTGGAGTTCGGTTTGTTCGCAAAAAAACTTGACTAACCGAACTAGTCTCTGGAACACAAAATTAAAGTTGGCTTATTTTTGGTGAACTTTTGCTACTAACCAAACCTTGCGTTGAGAACCCTTATTTTGCGTCTGATTTAGTCAATCATTTATCGGTTAAGCTAATATCTTTTGTTCTCTTGATTTGTGGCAAAGGTAAAAAATCCAACCCATCTTTAATGGAAGATATGAGAACTCCCACGCCTCGAGGCAGAGTACACTGTGGTGCCAATAAGCGTGTTACCAAAAATGCTAAGTTTGGATATGGTTCATTAACGGGTGTTGTCATCTAGGATGATGTCAATAGAGATAATTTTGACAATGTAATCCAACAAGTTGATCAACAGATTGTAGAAGAGATAGGTAATCAAGAACATAATCAAGGTGGAGAAGAGGAATCACCTGAAGAAGAAGAAGAAGAAGAAGAAGAAGAAGGAGACAAGGACGAAGAAAATGACAATGAAGAAGATGAGGAAGAAGGAGGTAAGGATAGAAAAAATAAATATGAAAAATCAAAGGAGGACTCGGAGGAAGAGGAAGAGGAAAAGGAACAAGGATAAATAGTTCAAGATAAACCTAGAAAGACGCTCAAAAAGCCTTGTGCTAGATATGCATAAATTCCTTATAAGGATTTGTGTTTGCCGCCAAAGAACCCAACTTATAGTACTCCAAAAGACCAAGGAGAGGTATTATTTGTCTACAAAAACTCATGGGCTGCAAAGATCTTTGCGACAAAGGTATTGAATCTTAACCATCAAGATTTTTTAGTCATTTTATTATATTTTGACATATATTTTTCTATATATTAGTATATAAGATATGATGTTGTTTTTGTAGGATCATGATAATACGGTTCGTTGTTTGAAACGTCAGAAGAACAAGATATGGGATATAAGAGACGAGTGTGATGAGGTCTGGTTGGCAGTATTTGATTGTGTACTATGGAACGCGATACAAAATTCGCACCAAAAATTTGATACTGTCACTGTTTCTGCATTTTCCGAGAGGCTTTATCCAGAGAAGGATACCTTTCATCTACCATTTGGCGAGATGGCAATAACTCTGGATGATTGCAAGAGAATCACAGGCCTACCAATTACGGGAAAAAGTGTTCGATAAGGCTACGATCCCTCGATGAGTTATGAAGCTCTTGAAAAATTGGTTGAAAAGTGTCTAGGATGGGGAAAGGGAAACGCACACTGTGAGTTTAGGCGAGTTGTTAAAGAGCCTAAGAAAGGTGAAGAGTATAATGATATTGGGGAAGAACGCTCGTTGAAGAAGAAGTTGAAAAATTTCAAGATCAAAGTTTTGAAAGAGGAGTTTGTAGGGACAAAAGATTTGGTTAGGGATGGAAAGTTGGTGATGACACCGGAGAAGATTAAGCACCATGTGACTGCATATTTGTTATATCAACTAGGAACCATTTTCTTCCCCGACACTTATGGGAACTTGGTAAACGCCCATTACCTGCAGCTTTTGGAGAACCTTGATGAGGTGAACAACTACTCTTGGGGCACGGCGGTTCTTGTATTCGTTCAAGAGGAGCTCAAAAAAGCTTCGAGGCTTAAGACTTGTCAACTTGGAGGCTTATACACCCTTATTCAGGTACCCTGTCAAATTATCCTTTGTGTGTTTCAAAATAGTTAGTATATAGACAATAGTTCGATTTGCAAGAGATATATGCGAACAAACCGAACTTTGTTATTGATAAGTGAATTTTTATTTTTGTAGCTGAATGAATGTGTATTGTTACTAATCATACTCCAAATGTATCATTTTTGGCTCCTTCTCATAGGTTTGGGTGTACGACCACTTCCCTAAACTCAAATTATCTCATGCTAAGACTCCTTGGATTTATGGGAAGCATACAACTGGTAAATACGAATTTTTGAACGCACAGATGAACAGTAAAGAAAAACAACTGTTGAAGTTGAGGGAGAGATTGGATAATTCAATACTTGAAGATGTGGTTTTCCATCCATACACTATTCCATCAGATGAAGAGGAAGAAGTCTAGGTTGATGATTTCTCACCTATCGCGGGTTATAATGGACCGTTGTTTTATCCTGGCGGTTGTACAATGTATAATCCTCGAAGAGTATTGAGACAACTTTGTTGTGTCCAAACTGTACCACAAGTGGAAAACTTCAAGGTGAGGAAGCGGGGAACTAAGAACACCGTGAAATATTTTACCCCAAAATATGAACCTGCTCCGTCAGTGGACCACTAGGACAGCTTTGAGAATTATCTTCTTCCATCTGAAGAGTGTGTAGATTCGTATGATGATCCAAATGACACTGACGGGGGATGTATGGAATGCTATGAAAATATTTCTCATCCTCTTATAATAAATAGAGTCCAACAAGCCCGTGCTGAGAAAGAGAAAGCGAAAGCAATGGAGAAAGAGGCTCAGAGAGTTCAGAAGCATATGCCTACCTGTGGTGATGAGGCCTTGAACTTATGGAATGCCGCGGTAAGATATTTTCTCTTATTTTTTCTTTTCAAATTGTTATAAAGTATTGAAAAATAATAGTTATTTATGCTCTTGATTGAAAAAATGTGAAGGTAGGTACGAAATTGTTGAAGAAAATTATGGTAAAAATCCGGAGTGGAGAGCCGATGAACACTCGAGAACAAACAAACCTCTACAACCAATGGAATAAGGTTTTATCACCCAATATTGTTGATCCAAGCCAGACCATGGCGGTGAAGAGGAGTCGCCGAGAAGGGGAAGGTTCAAGTCAGATGGTTGAACAACAAAGCGGTGGAGAGGACACCCCAAGTGATGATGAAGGACAATCTCAAGCTCCTCCTAAACACAAGAATAAAAGAGTTTGTCGTAGTGGTCATCGTGAATGAGTGATTGCAACAATTAGTTGTTTGGTTTCTTATGTTTAAAAAACTTTTTTATTGCGGATTTGGTAGTTTACTTTATGTTTGTGTGTTTTCAACAATTAGTTATGGTATTGTGGATTAGTAAAGGAATTTGATAATTTGGTTTTTAATGTGTGTTTTAAAGGATTAGTTCAGCTATTAGGCTTAGTTATCGATCTAACCGAACTTAATAACACAAAAAATTGTGAGATACAATAAGGTAGTTCGTATATTAGGCCAAAAATCTTAAGCAACCGAACTTCGTAGTCCCAAAGTTCGGTTAGCAGACAAAATATAGGTATAACCGAACTTAACAAACAAACAAAAATTAGAAGTTACAAAGACTTATTCAGAGACCTAGTAAAAAATGACAGGTAACCGAACTTAAAACTTAACAATTTTATTTGAGTCCGTCTTGTTAGTTCGGCTATCTGTATAAATTTTTCAGGTAACCGAACTTAATACTTCCAAAACCAGGGAGAGTGTACTGGGTGTTCGGCTACCTGTAAACATTTAGCAGGTAACCGAACTTTTAATTTCCAAATCTTAAGACTGTTTGAAAACTAGGGGAAATAGAGCCGTTAAGACTGACTTTTTTTTTGAAATTCAACAAAGTTCGGCTGGGAAACTAGCACACGAAAAGTCACACTGCAAACGGAACTTTAGATGCATTGAACATTTGTCGAGACATCACAACTTTATTTTGAAAAAAATAGTCGTTGCCTGCGAACCTATGTAATATATACTAATAAAATTCCTCACTTTCCATATCAGACCTCTTAAAAATGGCAGTGTGACGTCCTAAATTTACTCTCGATGAAGATCTTTCTCTTTGCAGGAATTATGTAGTGTACTATCCTAAAAGGGGTGAAGAACGACGAATGAATGGCGTAATGAGTCAGAGTTATTGGGGAAAGATTCATGAGAAATTCTGCTTTGAAACCGGAAAACCCATAACCGTGATCGTGCAGCCTTATTATTCGATTTGCAAAGATAAGAGATATGGTCAAAGAATTTATGGGTTTAGTTCGAATTGTGAAGCGGTATCGACTTAAAGTGGTTGTTCTTAACCAATGCGATTACCAATCTCCTACATTTAAGTTGCTCGACACATATAGTTGTTTTTGGGGTGTAGGTGAAACTAGCATCTTTTGAGAAATAGTGAACCACGCAATTGAATGCGTCGACGATTAAGTGCCCGCATATCGGAATGCCAATCCAATGGTCCCTTGTGATTGGGTTTCCGCCGTTAAGACGACTTTGATACCTAAAAAATTGCTCGTTGAGACTACAATCCCCAACGGACAACATTGTTTTGTAAAATTATAGGTTCTCCTTGAGATTCCCCAACAACCTTTGGCGAACATAAGTGTTGCACACCCTTGATATAGCTTGGCACCTTCAGTGAAAGGCCCTAGTTGTTGTACGACAATGTGGAAACCGCAATTACCATTCGTAGGGACGTCGTCGATGGATATGACATACTCTCTAATGTAAGGAGGCAGCTCTGCCAGGTAGCTTTTATCAATAAGAGGTGGTGTATCATCAATTGGTCGACTCCTTTCTTGGATGCGGCTCATTGGAGCCTTAAGCTTCACGTCTTGTTGAGTTGGTTGGCTCGGTGCCGATGGAGTAGGTTGGGTTGGTGGAGAGTGTAACATAGAACCCTTTTTCTTCATATCTCGTTTACTTATTTCGCCATTTTCTATAATACTCCTAGCCAGTTTCTTAGAATCCTCTTGGTACTTCGCCGCGGTGTGCTCATGCGCTGAAGGATCTCTAGTAAGAGCATTCATTTCACTTTTCCTCCTAGATAACACCTTTGCATATTGTCTTACTTGTTTTTTTTGTTTCTTTGGTGCTTGGCCTACCTTTGGGCGTGCCTTTTTTCGGTTCATAGACATTACACGAAGTTTGCGGATAAATGACTGTCCTAGTATCATCCCAAAATATTTGTCTTTCGAGTTTGTTCATGTTCCGGTACATCTCGATAATGGTTCTTCCCATTTCATTATCACCAAACTCTTCTCCAGCATCTCCCTTTGGAGGAGGGACAAAGATTAATTGTTGCAAATATGAATCTATATCTCTTAAAGGAATTACGCCATGTTCATAGTTAACTATTATATGGCGAAAACGGAGTCCCATAGACTTCATCATGTTACAAACACACACCTCGTCCGGTTTGGTTCTCCATTTCTCAATCAAATTCACTTCTACCATCAACTTCTAAATGCAAGAATGTGAAACATTATAACGGAGTCCCTTGAACAACCGAAGGTCCTTCAATTTCTTGTACTTCATGATGCGACTTTTTTTGAAGCTTCTCTTTAATTCTATCAATCTCGCGGTTGAAGTAATTTTACATAGCGTTAAAGACGATCACAACATTATCAACACTTCCAAAAAGATTTTTCTTCAACCGGTGGTGAGCCGATTCTACCAAACTTGTCGCTTGATTCCCAAAGTGTTTATGGTGGTTGGTAAATGCATAAATGAACCGCTCTTTGTGCGGATCCAACCATTGATCAACCACATACGTTACAATATCCCCGGGATAATCGGGGATATACCAATGTTCAATAAACGCGACAAAATTTAGATTATACTCTTCTTCGGTGACAGACCAAGTCAATGACTCCCATCCACCGGAGAAAGCAACCCATTTAGCATGATTTAGAATGTATTGTTTATCAAATTCCTCTTTTGCAACCGCTTGTGGATCTTCCGGTAGCTTACTAATCTCTCCAAGTGCTTTCCTCTTCGGTGGACAAATTTGAGGCTTGCACCTATTCATCACATTACACCATATATGGAATGTACAAAGAATATTATGTGCTAAAGGGAAGACGTTCTCTATTGCGTTCATTAATGCTACTTCATTGTCCTTCACTATAATCCCCGGGATATCATCATCTCGGTAGATCGCCTTCAATTGTTGTAGCGCCCAAGTGTAACTTGGTTCTTGCTCGTCCTTTAGAAAACAAAAAGTAGCGGTAAACGGTGACTTCCTCGACGTACGACCAACAATGTTCAACAATGGCATCTCGTATTTGTTAGTATTGTAAGTGCAATCCATTATAAGAAATTCATGAAAGCATTGAGTCAATTGAACACTCTTCGGATGAGCAATGAAGAGATGCGTTATTTCTTCTTTCTGACCTACCTTCTTTTGAACCGCGTAGCCTCTCTTGAGCCAAAAAAAAACAATTGTTGCATGACTTGTTTATCCTTCCATTCATTCATTTCAATTGTCTCAATTGCATTGTAAATGGTGGACAAAGATGATACGTTATCCTTGTTATCATCCTTTAGTAAGCGAAGCATATTAAGTGGTGAAATACCCATTTTCCTAAATTTAGCTATTTTCTCCATTTCTTGAGGAGTGAGCCTTGCGGCCATTAAATGTCCTTCAAGATGTTCCAGACGAGGGTGGTTATGATGACCTTCCACAACATCCTTAGATAGAACCCATCCCTTCATTTTTTTGCACTTCTTAAATACTAGCTTGAACGGATATTTAATTTTTTTTGAGCACGTTGTGTTCTTCCTCGTCGCCTTTCCTTTATACACAGAACCCTTCCTCTTGTGACTAACATCGGGATCTCCACTTCTCTCACAAACCATTTCAAAACGAGTTTTGCTTTCTTTTCCATTCAAAACTAATGCGCACATGTATTTCTTGGCATGTTCTCTAGCCCAATACTTCGCATCAATAGATAAGTCAAATACCAACTCATTAACATAGTGATGAGATGTATCTTCGAACAACATATCAACCGTAGAAGGTTGATCATCCATTGGTATAGATTGGCATTCAGTCTACAAGAAATGGAACAACATCAATTGTAATCACAAATAACTTCAACAAGAAGATAATTTTATCGAAATAACCGAACACAGAGTTCGGTTGGTAAAGCAGTTTTGCGAACCAACCGAAGTTAACGGTTTGTTTTAAAATAATTTGGTATATCAAGTTCGGCTGGGAACTTGGTTGGGTTGAAGTTTGCGAACAACCGAACTTCTAACACTTGGTATAATCTTAATTTTTACGTAACGTTCGGCTAGATAATTGGTTTGGTTGAAGTTTGCAAACCAACGGAACTTCTAGACTTTAAAGTTCGGCAACATTGAGGGCGAACCAAACATAACTCTGTAAATCCTATAAAAAGTTACGCAACATTTCCACCAAAAACCTCCATTAAAAGTGACTTCGGATACTTGCGTTTTTGGAAAAAAGTAACCGAAGCTACACTTCCAGGCGTGTTTGGCTACCTGTTCTTCACATATGGTAGCCGAACTACTTAAACCTAGCCAAAATCTACTTTAAAAATTTACATTTTTATGAATATTTTGACCAATTCAACCAACATTATCTAAGTTTGAAGCATACCTGGGTACCCAAATACTCTTCCTCCAGTTGTGGTTGGTAAAATCCATCATTTTCATCTTGAGATTGAGTTTGGGAATAATACATTCACCATCTAAGAAATAACTCATATCCGGATCGTTGTGAAGATTAACGAACACTCCAGGAGAGGAAGGAGATGAAGATTCGGATGATCTATCATCACTTGAATACTCAAGCTTAGTGAACTCAAAAAAAATAAATTATTTTCCATGTTTTTTTTACTCTTCTTCTTTAACTTACTCTCTCAATAATTCTACTTCCTTTAAAAAAAACCCATCTATTAATTTAATCTCACTAATTATCTTCAACTTAATCATTTCACTAACTATTATTAACACTAACTAATCATTACATAAAATTAATCAGGAGGGTAATTTTGGTATTAATATAAATATTTAGATAATGAGTGACCTAGATTTACTTCTAACGTCTTACCCAAAATAAAACAATGGTCCCCAAAAAGGTTGGTCCCCGAAAAATCATTCCTAAGTGAAATGGCTACTTCTTGTAAATCCAAAGGCCCACTATGATTCTTTTCACGTGGTCAAAATCCAAATTAGGCCCACTAGTTTGATTATGCTGATTTACTGGTGACTAGTCGATTGATGTTGGCTTCCATAATCCATATCTTAAGATATCCAGGATAGTATTGCAGGTCCATTTTGATCTATTTAAAGGGAAAAGTTCCGCATTTTATTTCTTCGAGCTTTATTATCAAAATTTTGCAAAACTAAAGAAAATTATTAAATATACACAAACTAAAGAATTAGTAAATGTAATTTGAGTGGTAAGCATGTACGAATTAACCACTCATCACTTTCATTGGGTTAAATATCTCTTGCGCCAAGTTGTTTAGTGAAAAGGATTGAAAGAGTGTCTCTTTCGCTATTGATTATAATAGGAGTTTTGCCGGAGTACGCTTGCGATAGGACGCTCTAGGGTTTTTGATATTTAGTGAGAATGAATGTTGAGATTGATTCGGTTGATAACATGTTGGAAGATGGAAGATGAAAACGTTAACCAGTACTATTTATATCTGATATTTGTATTGATGAATACGTTACCAAGTTCTATTTATCTCTGATATTTGTATTAATTTACTTGTTCATCTGTTATGCATTTTCATGTGATACAAAAAATATCTCTTATGGTAATTAAATTAGATTTGAATGACGATGGCAGTGGTTCAGGTAGTTTTAACTAGGTGTTGTTATTCAGAAAGAGGTTGGTGTTCAGCTTGTTGCTCGGATGCCAACCAAAAATTCTGTAATTTGAATCACCATTTTTATTTAAAAATAAAATTTTTTATAATTATATTTTAATATTAAATATTATATCTTATTGCTTGATTCTTTTTGCTTAATTATTTCTTATTTCTGAGGCGGATATTGTACTTGGATGGGAACCACAAGTGATGGTCGCCCGTTTGTTAATGTAAATGGAGAACTTATGTTTCATCTTACAAAAGAAGAGTACATGGAGGCGGAATTCGTAGATTTATACATTAGCAGGTTATCCAGAAAGATGAGCACAAGCACCAAGTATGAATAAACGACATTCCTCTCGCCGAAAGCATATGTAAGTACTTTAAAAGATAATATTTGATCATTCCAATTTACATGAGTAACTTTAAAAAATTTCTCATAAAGTATATTTAGGATCTCAAACATTTTTGGGTCAATGAAAAAAATATATGCTAGTTTGTAACTTCTGGTTATACATGCATGGCACATGTATAACTTCTGGTTACACAGTCTATGCTTTGAAAAAAAATGTGTTTGATAAAAAGATGGTATATGCAGCAAATTTTTGAATGCAAGAAAAATGAGGGTGTAGGTTCTGAGTACACATGGTTTATGCAAAAATGTTTTTGAAAAAGGATGGTGATCTCAAAAAATTCTGGATTCCAAAGCTTGTTAAGGAATATGTTGATTGCTCCTAGCCCTAGTCAGATTGTTCGCACTAATGTGTAATAGTAAGATACATTACACACTATTAGAGTATGAGTTCAGCAGTGATAAAGGTTTGTCCCACAGAAACTTGTCAAGCATAGAAAGGAACATGCAAGATCATTTAAAGCAAGCTACACTATATTCAGCAGAACAAAAAAAAACTTACTGAACCTGCGGATTCTTCTTGGATTGGATAAAAAGACCCGTAATCTCGCTTCCCGAAACAAGGTTCTTATCCTGATTGTTTTCTATTAGTATGTTGTTACATGAAGTGGAGGATGAAGAACGCCTCATTTGACATTCCAAAACACACATCTACACCGATGCAGAGGATAATGGATGAAAAGATAAATTGCATGAGGGAAACCATGCTTTACAAGATTTTGTCGGATCCACACAGTCTGGCTCACTGAATCCACTAATCAAAACATTATTGTAAAGCAGTTTCTTGTATTAAAAACTTCTATACTCTTGTTAGTTACAAGATGTTATTAGACTTGCAAACATGTTGTTAGAAATTTTATCCTTCGATAGTTACTAGATCTTTATTAAAAACAAAGTTATATTATTTTTTTGTCGGAAAAGTTTAATCATTCTTGTTATGAAGTAGTTTAAAGATAATCAAACATGTGGATGTTTATTTTGCTCGAACACATGGTTAGAAAAAAAAATATTATGTAATATAAAGTTACACAGGATACTAGAATGTGTAACCTGAAATTACAGAAGCTGCAAACAAGTTAAGTAACGTGAAGTTACACACCGAATTTGGATGTGTACTCTGAATTTACACAATGATATAATAAAAAGAAAGTTTTATTATTATGTTGTTCAGAAAAGAATAATCATTCTTGTATTAATCATAAAGTGTTGGTGTTTATTCTGGTTGAACACATGTTGTTTATAGATTTTATAATTCGAAGTTAAACATGGTTATATGCTAAATAATAGGTTATGTAACATAAAGTTACACATGAAATTAATATATGTAAGTCGAAGTTACAAGTTCTGCATAAAAATGTATCTCGAAGTTACACATTTTTTATTTTACATTTTAGTTTTGTATGTTGGGTAATGTGAAAGTTAACTTTGTATATGAAATAAAAATAAAAATATGTAGTCAATAAGTACTTGGCCATATATTTAAAAAATGTGTATCTACAAGTTACATATGAATTTATAATGTGTATTTTTGTAGTTACCTAAAATCTGTGAGAGGCTAGAAGTGGGATTCTAGGGTTTATGAAAGTGAGTTACGGGAGGTTGAGCACGAACAATCTTCGCCTAAACCACGTACAATGGTCGTTCAAAGGCTGCTTCAGTCACGGGGAAGAGGCTTAGGGATGGTCTTAAGGATGGAAGCAGATGAAGAGAGAGAAATCAGAGAATTCTAGGGTTTGAAGAAGAATTGCTCTGAAAGTTTATGAGAAAGTTGTTGTTAGCATGGATAAATAGATGACCTATTTATAGTCGAGTTCTCTAATCTCAGGTCGGTAAGATAGGGATTTCTTGCCGTGCCGTGCAGAGCACTTCTCCCGTCTCTTCAGGAATAGATAGAAATAAACTAGGTTAAGTTTAACTCATTAGTCCACCGCCTTTACTCTCTTCTGCGATGAGAAATAGGCCAGGTATTCCTCACACGTGTCGCAGACCGCCAAACCAAAACCCTATTTGTTATCCCCCCATTTGTGCTAAGCTGAGCCAACCTTTCTGATGATGTGTCGAGAGAGAGAAATATTCTCTTCAGCCGAGTTGGCCAAGATAGAGAGATATTCTATGATTTGTGAGAATGACTAGGATGAGTCACATTGAAAAGGCATGGAATGCCTCAGAAATCGTGTGTAGAGTGTGAGAGAAGCTGAGGTTTATCTCCCTCTCTTCATGTCCAGTCACATATGTCACGTGGAAATCGTATTATTGCTTGTGGGTCCCATTTTTGAGCATGTGGAGCTCAAGAGAAGTTATCCAATTTTTTGGATAGACGTGTAAATGCCCAATTTACTAGCCGTGAGTATGTTTGAGACGCCGAGAAAGAGGCCTAAGGCCTATATGAAGCTTGTTCCCAAGTCTTGTACTTTCATAAGACTCTTTCAAAGAGATGGCTCATCTCGGATGAAGCCACCTGAGATTTGGTAGACGCAGTTGGGGCTGTCTGAGATTTGGCCGACACGTATGAAGCTATCTGAGATTTGGCTGATGCGTATGGAGCTGTCTGAGAGTTGGATGACGTGATATAGTATGTTCGAGACTTGGCCAACGCGATGAAATCTCTCTGAAGTCAGTTGCGACATGTTTGGGAGAGAAAAGAAGGCTTGCACGCCTGTTAATGTCTCTGCGAGACTTCGGCTCGCTTGTCTTTGACAAGTGTATCTTGCAGAGATGTATTAGGAGTCAATTGTGTCTGTATTTATGGGGCCGACATAACCAGTGTATCTCAGAAGGATGTTCTAGGAGTCCGTCAAAAGTTCCCAAAGGCAGAATAACCAGGATATCTCGCGAGGATGTCATAAGAATTATTCTGAAGCCTCGGTAAGTCGAGTCAGAGCCTAGAGTAGACATGACTAGTGTATCTCGCGATGATGTACTAGGAATCAGTCATTGATCTCAAATAGGGTGAGTCGTGCTTACAGGAGACATATATGTCTCCGCGCTGGGTCATAAGTCCTTCGGGGACGTTTTACGCATCTACAGAGCCTACATGACCAACAGTTTCTCGCGGGGATGTATACTAGGAATCATGGCATCAAAATCAGCTGCATATCGCGAAGACATGCTGGAATTATGGCTCTTCTGCTTCATAAGTCTGCTGGGGACGTTTTTCGCTCTACAGAACCTACGCGAACAACAGTATCTTGTCGAGGATGTGCGCTAGGAATCACGGCATCACGACCAACAGTGTCTTGCGGGGACGTATACTAGAAATCATGGTTATGGGTTCTTGGAGATCAATGGCATAATCTCTCATGTGAGAGTTAAGTTTTTCTATGGTCTTGGAATGATGCTTTTGACCCTTATCCAAATTTCACCATCTACATTAAGTCTCCTACTCAGAGAATATATAGATGGTGACGGATCATTCAGATACAAAATTACAATCTACTCGGTCTTTTAGACTTGCAGAGTTCCCGAATTGATGTTTAGTCTTTGATTGTTATGACTCTGATCTTATAATCGATTCTGGACTTGGGAACTTCCTGGGATTTTGTGTTGGGAGACGTTAATGATATGATAATGGAGTCTTGATTAGACAAAATGTCTGTCTTGAGAGAATGAAATTATTAATTAGGGTTTGATTGGCCTAAACCCTAATTTTCTCTCTTTGTGCATCCTTGAGCTTTCGACTTTGTACATGCGAGTATATGGAGAAGAGAGAGTTTTAAGATGATTCTTGGATGGATATGATGTTGGTTAAGATCCATGAGAGAAGAGATATACTCCTCTCTGAACGGTAGAGTCCTTACCCCAAACGGATTCTGAGTTCGGGCTTGTATTTCACTAAAACCCTAGTTCCTCTTTTGTTTGTTTAGGATTCCTTCAGATACTCTGGAGAGACTTGAAAAGTATTGGTAGGAATGCATAAGTTTTGAGGGGTTAGTACCTTGTGTGATGAGAGCTCTTTCAATCCTTTATACCAATTAGACACCCTTTTCCGAGAGAAAATATCTATTTTTGAACCCAAGGGTATTTTCGTCAAACCCCAGTATGAGCCTGATTTTTTTTTTTTTGACATGAGAGCGACCATGAGATTCCCTAGGCATGGTCACGTCTTGAGAGAGATAGAGAGGCACGTGTCTGGTCCTGCTTTTGGAAATTATGAATTCAAACTTTCATGTTTGAGCAAACTTCCCTTTATTTTCTCTGAAATTTTGCTTTTCTGCTTCAATCTCGTTCTTCTTTGAAAACTTATAGAACTTAATACTCATGTCTATGATGCCGTGGAGATGATTAGAAGAGCACTTGGTCGGTCGCTGGTGTGCTAGGTTCTCCTTCTTTTGATAAATACTCAAAATTGTGAAATAAGGGTATTTTGGTCAAAATCCCTTATGAGCTCGTTTTTATTGAGGAGTCATGAGATAAAAATGGTTGAGAAAGTTGTATAGTACCGTCCAAATGAATAAGAAGAGACTCGACTCCCTCTCTTTTAGGAGAAATCCCTTTTTTCGTCAGACTCTTGAAATTAGGGAAATTTTCGTCAAAACCATAGTTCTCTTTGACTTTGGCCCCTACGAAAAAATCCGAGAGAATAAGTGACGTTCCACTAGCCTAGGATAGCACTCATACACATGGGAGATGCTTGGCCACGTTCAGAGAGATTTTGGAAGAAGGGAAAGGCTAGATTTCCTTATTTGAGCCAAATTCCTTTAATTTCCTCTTTTAGCTCTATTTCCTTTTTCTTTGAGAGCTTCCCTTCTGAAATAAAACTAAAAGGAGAAGTATTTTTGACACGTTCTAAGTTTAGAAACCAGTCCAACCTACCCCATAATTCTATTTACACTGGAATTCCTTGTTTGAGATGAATTTCTGCTTGAAGTATAACTGGTATTGCATGAAACCTTTTTAGTATACTTAATATTTGAATTTAATAATCATGGAATGAATGTGCTGAACATCTTCCTATTTCTTAGATTATAGATTTGCTCGTCTTTGAAAATGATATTAATCTTCAAATTGATGATGTAGAATCTAATAATTAACGGTCTTGAGTTTGCTGATGTAGATACCCATCGTTCATTCTTCATTGAGGCATCCTCGGTAAGTATTGGACTTTGTATCTCTTTAATCATCTCTAATGCATACTTCTTCGACCATCAAATGAATAGAAGTAGTCGTATTTATCAAGGATTCTCTTCGTTTAAGAGTTTGTCATAAAACTTCAGATTTGAGACACTAGGGATAATGGGTGTAAAATCTTCATACAAAATCTGATTTGAGTCCCCGGTCATAACTTTGAAAGAAAATAGAATATGCTTTCTAAGGAAAAAATAATGACTTGATTCCGAGTTTTTTTGTCCAATCAAATCTTTGTATACTTTTGACTTCAGAAATCCCGTATAAAAATTTCAGGAGTTTTCAGATTGCACTTACTTTGGTGTTGGGGCCACATCTCCTAGCTCGTTTGTTCGTTTGAGGCTCCCTTTTGATATGTTGTTGGGAATACATTGGGGGTACATATTTTCTTCAGGAAGTACCCCGAAATTCCTTATGGATTATCATAAATTTTCAAGTATGTTTTTGAAAGGAGTCTTTGTTGCGTTTGAACTATTGATGTATTGAGACTCTTAGGAACGACCTCCTTGAGTTTTATGACCTATTTAACCGTACTTAGCTTGTCATAGGTCTTGAATTTGATCCCTTTGAGCCAAAACGCGTATGTGGCGTGATTATACGTTTTTACACTTAGTTACGAAAAATCATGTTTTTTCTTGATTTTTCATGAAAAGTGTGGACCCAAACAAATATGCGAGTATCCCATGAGATGTGAAATGGATTCCTTGATATGGATAGGATTCTTGGCATGAGGTTAGGCTTGAAGGGATTAGGAGAGGACAAGGCTTGAAAGGATTGGATGAGACACAACTTTAAGGGATTGGACTAGAGCAAACCCTAGTCGTGTGTTGTTACTCCCTTGATTTTATCTCATGTAATTTGAACTTTGTAGCCTTATCTGATCTTATATTTATTTATGGATTATTCTTCATAGTGAGAATGAGTTCGACCTTGGTAGAATGGGGATGGGGCGAGCTTCAACAATTTCAGAGGGCTTTCAGAAAGAGATTCGGGGTGTAGAGACAACTGACCGACATGAGGGTGATTTCACGGGACCCATGTCTCGACTTCGGATGAGACACTTGCCGACGGATTTAATGATGACAATCTTGTATACCTGGGAAACTTGATGACAACCCGTGAGAATCTTTGCTTCAGTGCCTTCGCTCCCAGTTGTTGACCAGATTGGACTATAGTCTACATGCTCTCTCAGTTCAGTACTATTTAGATCAAACGCGTGTAAATCTATCCTTTCAAGATAACTAACTGATATTGAGGAACCTGCTTAGCTCTAGTTATCGAGGTAGGTTAGACCTCCCCCCGGGCCTGTATTAAGGGTCTTCCGCGCCCTTCGGCTAATAAGTTGTCCACCCAGTACGCTTACACCAAGGGGGTAGAGTGGACGAATAAAAAGGCAACAATCATGACCGGGATATCTCCCATGAACCAGTGTCGGAACTGAATCAAGAGGTTTGCCTGGTTTTATCAAAAACATGCAAGACCGGTGAGACCTAGGAAGGCAACCCGATTGGGAGTCAACCAAGCCGATCTAAGGGAATGAAGAAAGGCTTGTGAGGTGGTTGCGAGAGTGACTCAATTCTGTCAGGGTCCGTCAGGATGAGTTGAGTTCAGATCCTCATTTTTTAGAGAGTTTCTTAATATGGAACGGAGCGTGGTAGACGAAGAGCTGGAACATGCTAAGCAGGTGGCTCGAGATGCAGAGGCCAAAGTGAAGTATCCGAACATGAAGCAAGAGATTTTATGTAAGGGCCTATGTTCTTCAGGGTTGATATTTTCCTTCTCTGGACCTTTTCTGTATGCATCCGTAAAGGAAAGGGACCCTCAAGAGTTATTAATTTGTACATAGGAATAGCTGGATCTGTTGCGTATGCGAGTAGATGAAATCCGCGTGTAAAATTCGTAATGGAACGTCCCTCCTCGCGCGATCTTCACTCTGGAGGCTCTAGAAACTTTTTTTTTTTGCTCAATCAATTCCAATTTTATTACTCATTATAGAAAAATACAA
Source organism: Papaver somniferum (assembly GCF_003573695.1). Lineage (NCBI taxonomy): Eukaryota > Viridiplantae > Streptophyta > Magnoliopsida > Ranunculales > Papaveraceae > Papaver > Papaver somniferum. The sequence continues at coordinate 53,001,116 of NC_039365.1, forward strand.
AGACTCAAAAGTTTACAACTAAACAGGAGCCCAATAGATTAATAACTGAAAAGGCAAAAACTAAAAAAAAACCAACAAAAATTGGAGCCCAACAAGCTAACAGAACTCGACAAAATCTATAATAAATTTGCTCTGGTGACTCTAGAGCATGTAAGAAGCTTGGTTTTGTAGTGTATTTCAGTCCAACTCCCCTCTCCAAGCCTACTCCTTTCTTTGCCATGGAATCAACAAAGAAATTCACTTCCCTCAAGCTATGTACAAATTGAATATTTCTTATTAATTCCTTTATTCTACTCCATCTTACCTGCACAGATCAAAGAAGTCTTCCAGAGTTGTATGCACTCACTGCAGCTTTAGAATCAGAATTGATGCACATGTCAAGTTTATTATTCTGTAATGCCCATTCAGCTGCACCTGTAATAGCCATTATTTCAGCAATGTAATTTGTTGCAATCCCCAGGCCTATTGCTTCAGCATATATGCACTCTCCCTGATCATCTTTGCACACAAAACCATAACCTGCTGCACCTGGATTGCCTCTGGAAGCACCATCACAACAAATGAGTGTTTGATTTCTTGCATGTAAGAAAAATCTCACTGCTACAATCTTCTGTAACTTGATTGGTTGATTTTTCAGGTCAAATTTTTTGAAAACCATGTATTCATAACTACAGTCCCACATACAACTCTTTATTCTTACTGCACAGTCTGTAGTAAACTGCTTTATTCTCCTCTTGAACTTTCGAAGATCCACTTTTTCCTCATCAAAGAAAATTATGTTCCTTAAGAACCAGAGTTCCATCATTGTTATGGAAGCAACAACTACCCATTTATCCTTTACAGCTCCACTTTTATGTTTAGCAAACTTCATCACATCTTCATATGATTTTAGATTGCAGAACAAGAAAATTCCTCCAAGCCATTCCCATATTAACTAATGAAGTTACAAAACCTTAATATGTGCTCCAGATTATCAGTATCAACACCACATAAATAGCATTTTGAAGCTAAACTAAAACCTTTGTGTTTCTTTTTTTCACCAGTTGCACAAACACCCCTCACTATCTTTCATACATTTCTTGCTGTTGTGGGATGAAGAATTGGATTCCAAACATATTTTTCCCATGTCACTTTTTGACAATGCTCTCTAATCAATTCAACAACAGATGACACTGTGAACTCACCTGACATAGTACCAATCCAAATTCTAGTGTCACTCTTCTTTGATATAATATGTAATTCCTCTATTTGAAATTTTTGTAACATTCTTGGAGGTATTAACCATTCACCATTAACAATCAAATCTGCTACTTTCATGCTTCTATTATGCAACATGTATTCATCTTCCTCATAAAGTTTAATCAGAGGTTGTTCCTTAATCCAAGCATCATTCCAAATTGAAATTTGCTCTCCTGAACCTGTAATCCATCTTGTATGCAGCTTTACTTATTCCATAACCCATTTTAAGCCAGGCCATACTGAAGAATTTTTATACCCTGTAATCCATTCACCATTAGCATTAGTAAATTTTGCTCTCATAAATCTTGCCCATTCAGCTTCATAATTTTGTATCTTCCAAACTAATTTCATTAGCAAAGCTTTATTAATCACTTTCATTCTTCTTATGCCCAAACCACCTTCCTCAATTGGAGTACATGTTTCCTTCCACTTTAAAGTAACAGTTTTTCTTTCATATGGATCCCCTGTCCATAGAAAATTTCTTATGAGTCTTTCACAAATCTGCACCACACTTGCAGGCCACTTATAGACTGACATGTTATAAATGGGAATGCTGCATAAAACTGACTTTATAAGTGTTATTCTGTCTTTAAAAAATAGCATTTTCCCCACCCATCCAGTCAATCTACTTTGCATCATTTCCACTACACCCCAAAGTGTAGTTGATTTTATAGATCCTGGTTTTAAAATTACACCCAAATACTTGTCTGGAAACTGAGAAAGATTCATTTGAAGTTCATTTGCAATTTGGTGCTTTCTGGTTTCAGTCACACCACCCATAAAAAGCTTGCTCTTCATTTTATTGATTACTTGCCCAGAGGATGATTGATAATCACTTAAAAGCTTCATCACCTTTTGTATATTTCTTTTATGCCCATTGAAAAACAAAAAAACATCTTATGCAAAAAGGATATGAGTGGGATGTACTCCTCTGTAATTTACCATTGATATAATCTTGTTTTCCTCCACTATTTTACTCAAGCTTCTACTCAAGACATCTTCAACTATCACAAAAAGGATTGGTGATAATGGATCACCTTGTCTCAATCCTCTACTCACTTCAAAAAAGCCAACTGGACCTCCATTTACTAATACTGATATTCTAGCTGAAGTAAACAATTGATGTAACCAATTTATGTACTTCTGAGAAAAACCAAACTTTCTCATGACTTCAAATAGGAATTCCCAGCTTAGTGAATCATAAGTTTGTGTAATATCCAATTTTAATCCTACATTTCCACCTCTCCTCTTTGTGTCTAACTCATTTATTAGTTCAGATGCCAAAACAACTTGTTCTTCAATACATCTATTCTTTATAAAAGCTCCTTGTTGTTATGATACTAACTTCTCCATGAGCCCATACATTTTAGAAGTCATTATCTTTGTGAAAATATTAAAACTGAAATTACTCAGTCCTACAGGCCTAAATTGATTTGGTCTTCTAGCACACTTTACTTTAGGTAATAGAAACAGAAAATTAGAATTTAGACCTTTTGGAATAATACCTTTCCTCCAACAATATTGGACTGCATTTATTACCCCATCTCTAATGATCTCACATGCAAATTTGTAGAAGAAACCTGGAAATCCATCTGGACTAGGAGCACTGTCTGCATTCAAATAAAAAACTGCTTCTTTGATCTCCTGAGGTGAAGGGATTCTCTCTACCATCATGTTGTCTTCTGAATTTATCACTTTTGGGATTGCATCAAAAATTCCTTCCATAAAGTGAACTTCTTTGAATTTGAATTTCTCTTTAAAATGATTCTCCAAGGAGTTAGCAATCATAGCCTGATCATTAATTATAGTACTTGAATCATCTTCAAGTTCAGTTATAGCATTTGTAGCTTGTCTTATCTTTATTGAAGTATGAAAAAACCTGGTATTTGCCGCCCCATCCTTTAACCAATTTACCCTTGCCTTCTATTGTAAAACTGAGTGATGTTGTTGTGTTAATATCTCTTGTTTCCCTCTTTCCACCACCAAATTGTTTAAAAGTGAAATATTACTTGGATCCTTGTCTGAAATTAAAGCCGCATCCAATACTTCTTTTTCAGCATCTGCCAATTTGATTCTAACATCACCAAAAATGCTCCAATTCCATTCTTTTATTCTTATCTTCATGATTTTCATTTTTTGCATAAACACAAAAATAGGATTACCCTGTATATCTTCATTCCAAACCTCTTTGATCACTCTTTTGAAGTCATCATGTTCCAGCCAAACTTTTAGGACTCTAAATGGTATATTTTTTGGTTTGGGAATCATCACACAAGATCCCAGTAGTGGACTGTGATCAGAAATGCTTCTTACTTCCACCTTATAGCTCCAAGTAGGACATTTCTCAATCTATTTGACATTGCACAGAGCTCTATCCAAAGTACAAACAATTCTTTTAACACCTGCTCTGTTATTGCACCATGTATATTGTAAACCTGAACTTGGAGCTTGTACTAGATTACAGAAATTCAACACTTCATGGAAATCTTGCATTGCTACTTTTAAAGGAGTTCTTCCACCTATTTTTTCTTCTACACCTAACACTGTATTAAAATCTCCAATTAACATCCATGGTAGAGCCATATTACTTATATTCATCAATTCATTCCATAATTCCTTTCTATCCACAGAAAGAGATGCTGCATGAATACCAAAAACTAAGACCCCTCCCACATTTACAGTAATCACTTGTCTTGTTATTGATACCGCTGAAGGTTCAGTTATAGAAGCACTCCAAAATAACCATATATTTCCTTTATCACCATTAACTGAGTTATGTATGAACTTGTGATTCATACCTGATAACTTTAAACTTTTGCAATCCTTAGAATTCAATTTTATTTTTGGTTCCACCTGATAGACACATTTTTGTGTCTAATTTGTCTCGATTCTATATATTGTTAGGGCTCATTTTTGTACTTATTATGGTGTTGTATGTGTGTGTAAGTATTTTTGGCCAATAAACATTTTTAGAAAAATCGGCTCGAAAAGTTGTCTAAGGCACCCGGAGGAAGTGATATTGGCACCCACGTTTTGGATAAGGGGCACCCCCAAGGCACCCCCAAGAGAGCTTTTATCTGCACCCCTACTCTGGATAGGAGGCCAGCCTTCTTCATCATTTGAAATTCAGAAAATGGCGGGAAACAATGGTAGCAACAAAGTAAATTTGGGTTTGAATTTCTCGACAGATTTGGAGAGATTCAACTGCGTATTTCTTATGGGCTGGACCTGTTACAGCCTGACAGGGATGGTATGTGTGATTGGATCGACTGAGTTGGGTTGGATAAGCCGGAAGAAGAATTCATATGTGTGGAGTTTCACGGGACTATTGAGATTTCTTTTATCGGTTTTTGGGTGATATTTTGTCGGAGTTTGACGTGGCTTTGGATTGATATGGTCCTGCCATCACCAAACAGGATTGGTATGTTTCTCAGATTCAAAGAAAGATGAGCAAATCAATCAAAACATGGAGAAAATTATTATCGGAATTTTCTTGGTTCTATACATGGGATTTACGGGAAGATAAGGGAAGAATGGTTGCAGTTTAATTCGATAATATCATTGACGATTTCTGGGATGTTGGATTTGATACAGAGGAGGAGTATACAAGATTTGGAAGAGAAATATTCCCGTAACTTGCTGCAAAAGAGAAGAAAGGATAAACCGGAGATTTCACTGAGATATATCAGACCCGTAGGCTATAAAAGGGTTGCTTGGAGTCAGAAATAGGGTTACTACACTTTTGGGGAAGTTTAGGAGAGAACAGAAAGCTGAAATCACGAGTTGGAATTTTATTTTTGCTGCTGCAATACTAAGAACACGAAGAACATTGACGCACAAGCATCTGTCGCAGAGAACTATCGCTATTCAACAACAGAACCCATTTATCGTTTATCAACTGTGATTGCATTAGGTCTTTAGCTACTATTTCTCCTTTGTAACAGAGATTCTGTAACACACTCACACTGTTGCAAATCGGTTGTGTTATAACTTTTCATCCTTTTAATCATCTTTTGAGCCATAAAACACATATTTTGAGATCATGATTAATATGAGGAGCTAAACCCCATTGCTGAGGCGATAGAGGAAGCTATTTTTCAAACAAAAAGTGGTAAACTCTTATTTATTTAATTAGTGCAATTATTATTATGATTATTTGCCTTGAACTATTATTGAATATGATTTTTATTTGAATGATTGTGATATATTTTGATGGAGTGTGCTTAGTTTAAGACTTTTGATGCTTCATACTTGGTATTTACAATTATTACTTTTGAAAATCTACTTGTTGCAATATTTTAGAATCAAATTAAACGAGAAAATTGCATAAATATAAATATTGGTTTAATCACTTTAAACTTGGAAAATAGTGGAATCTTAGCCTCAATGTTCTTTTAATATTGATATCATCTTTGATTGAGTTTGCTACAACTTTTAGTGTGTTTTCTATTTTAGTTTTAGAATTTAAGTCTAAATATCATCCTTCGAAAGTCTGAGAATCAAACCACTTTTTATCACTATCTATAAATCACATCAATTTTTGGCGCCGCCGACGCGGACTTGCTTTTAGGGTTTCAGATTTATTTTTCTTTTATTTTTTAGGTTTTTATTATTTGTTCGATTTTACGTTTTTTGGGTATTTATCTTTTGTCTACAGGTTTTGGATCATAAAGAAAATTGAGCCAAGGAGTTTGGTGATTTCGTAAAGACTTGGAGCGAAAGATTAAAGCGAAAAGAACGGAAAAGAAGACAGTTTTTTTAGTTATTTTATTTTTTAGGGTTTTGTTTATTTTTCCTTTTTAGAAAAAAAATTGTATTAGGGTTAGTTATTATTTTTGTAATTTTTCTTTTCTTTTTGGACACTTTGGACTTTTGGACATTATTTTTATTTTTATACCCTAGGAAGGGTAGTATTAAATATAACTGTTTGCAGAGAAGGAGGACAATTACAATATTGTCTCTGCACCTTGGGTTCGTACACTGACATTGGAGTCGGTGGCCCGAGTCGACTACAAACGATTCATCCCCCGTCTGGAATGATAGGTAAGATTATAAACACCCGTGAATCTCCTGTCAGCGGGTTTACTGTATTCCTTCGGTTGCATATATGTTGAGGACTGAATACGGACTTTAATTTCCTAGTAAAGGGCAAGGCCTGGCCATACAAGATAAGGGTTCGGATTTTATCACCGTTCTCTTCTTGCCCGCCTTAGGAAAACGATACCAAACGCGAACCCAAGCTTAAAATTTTGACTAGAACGAGACCGATAAGGTAACGAGATTGTAGGAAAGTCGTTCAAAAAACTGTATTGGGTATCTTATTAGCTTAACTCGAAGTTCAGGATGATTACTGTAAGTTGAAAGCGCCGCTCTGTAACCCAAGGATACGTTTTTCCAAAGAAGTTTGGGTATCAAAGTTCCTCCGAGGTTCTCTTAGTTCTATTCAACTTACATTAATTCTGAAAGTTCTTGAGAGGTTTACTAAAACTATACCTAGTTTCCTTTCGAAAGAGTAGAAGATGGTCTAGAAACAATCTAAGTGGAGCCATCATGCTTTTTGTTTGCTAGAAATCAATAGGTTTGATTTGGTTGAGTCAGCCTTGTTTTGTGATTGCTTAGAATCCTCTTCTTATTCTTTTGTATGCCTGAACGTAAAAGATACGCTTTAGGAAGATTTGTTAAAGAGAAGCCTAGAAGTTCGAATCTTCTCGATTACCTTAATTTAGAAAGTCCGATTTTTGAAGAGTCCGATTTTGAAAGCCCGTTTAAGAAAAGAATCCTTATTGCTCCGATAGAGCCAGAAATGACAACTTTGAAAGCTTTGTTGAATCCGACTAGGACTACTCGTCCCTCGTGTATCAGGTTAGATGAAACAGAAGCAAATTATGAACTTAAACCCAGGACATTATAGATGCTCCCAATATTTATAGGGAAAGAAAATGAAAACCCCAATTTCCATGTTAAGGACTTTGAGGAAATTTGTAGTACCCTAAAAATTAGAAACCTTGATGATGATACTTTGAAACTTAGGTTATTCCCCTTTTCCTTAAAAGATAAAGCCAAATCGTGGCTGTATAGTTTGGCTTGCGGTTCAATTGAAACTTATGAACAACTTACATCTGCCTTTTTGAACAAGTTTTTCCCTAAGCAAAAAACATCGTCTATTAGGACGCAGATCTGCACGTTTTCTTAACAGGAGGGAGAATCTTTGTATAGGTATTTGGAAAGATTCAATGATCTTTTAGCCCAATGTCCTCATCATGGTTTAGAAAAGGTTAGGTTAGTTCAGATCGTTTATGAGGGTTTAGATTATTCCACACAACACATGGTTGATCCTATGCACTGGGGATTTGAAAACCAAACTGTGATGCGATGAATTTTTGATGAAATCGCAAAAAAACCCACAATGGGAAAATAATAGGGACCCCAGAAAACAATTCTTAAGTAGAGGAAACGTTAATAGGGTAGAAGGAGGCTATGAATCAGATGCCAAAATTGCTGCTATAGCAAAAAGGTTAGAAGCTTAGAAGTGGGCCAGACTAGTGGTAGAGTGGAGCCTTTTTGGGAAGGCCAGAATATTGAAGAGCAGCCAATGCTCTTTATAATAACACTAGATTTGATAACCGTCAAAAGATTGACCCATATTCAGAAACCTATAATCCTGGTTGGAGAAACCATCCGAACCTTTCGTGGTCTAAGGGCCAAAGTCAAGGTCAGTTTAGTAATTCTAATGCTCCCCAGGTTTTGGCTATACTAAGAATCCTTCAGGACTAGCTCAGTTTCAGAATCAGTCAGATAAGAAAATCCTAAGTTTAGAGGAATCTCTCGCCTTGTTAACTCAGCAAACTGCAAAATTCAGTTATCCGTAGAACAGAGTCTACAAGCTAGTAACAGGATAGGACAAGAAAATAGTCAGGCTATTTCCGAGTTAAAAACCCAGGTTGGTCTGATAAGTGATTCTTTGAGAGAAAAAGGTAAGTTTCCTAGTCAAACACAACCCAACCCTAGAGGAGTTCATGAATTAGGTGCAAAACCATCGAATCAATTGAATGTTGTTAGAACCCTTAGAAGTGGTAGAGTTGTAGACAATAAGGTAACCATGCCCGATAGTGAACATACTGTAGTTCACCCCTCAGGATCTCACCTCTCAGGACCAGTAGCTGAGAGACTGATAAAGTTTCTGATGATGTGAATTCGGTTCCTGAAAGGTCTGATTTTAGGCCTAGAGCCCCATTTCCTCAGCTATTAGTACCAACAAAGAAGGAATCGAACTTTAATGACATAGTGGAGGTTTTTAAGCAAGTTACCATAAACCTTCCTTATTAGATGCAATTAGGCAAATTCCTGCTTATGCCAAGTTCCTTAAGGATATGTGTACGCGAAAGCGAAAACTTAGCGTCCATAAGAAAGCCTTTTTAGCTAGTCACGTAAGTTCCATTCAGAACACACAACTCCAAAGTACAAAGACCCAGGTTCTCCTACCATTGCTTGCACAATAGGTAACTTCCGGGTAGAAAAAGCTTTACTTGACTTAGGAGCCAGTGTGAACTTACTGCCATTCCATGTATACTTACAGCTAGGACTTGGTGAAATGAAACCTACTCAGATGACACTGCAGTTAGCTGATAGGTCTGTTAAAATCCCTCGAGGTGTTATCGAGGATGTTCTTATTGAGGTCGACAAGTTTATTTATCCAGTGGATTTCGTGGTCCTAGATACCCAACCTGTCCCTGACCCAGAGAACCAGATACCTGTGATTTTAGGTCGCCCATTTTTAGCTACGTCTAATGCGATCATTAACTGTCGAAATGGTGTGATGAGTTTATCTTTTGGTAATATGACTATGGAGATGAACATTTTTAATGTCAGTAAGCAACCTCATGAGCTAGATGACACATGTGTTGAGGGTGAACATGATAGAAGCCTTAGTTCAGGAGTCATTACCAAACATCTTGTCTGAAGACCCATTAGAAAGTTGTCTATCCCATTTTGGTTTAGATTTTGACGACGATAGCACTATTGAACAGGTGAATGCTCTATTAGATTCTACCCCTGTGTTAGACACTGATAGATGGAAAGCTAGGTTCGAACCGTTACCAGTTTCTGAGACTACCCTAATTCCTTCTTTAGAAGAGCCCCCAAAGTTGGACCTTAAACCACTACCCGATACTCTAAAGTATGTGTTTTTAGGCCCATCTGAGACTTTACCTGTGATTGTAGCTTCCAATTTGGATAGTGATCAGGAAAGTAGGCTAGTAAATGTACTTCAAGACAATAAGGAAGCTTTAGGGTGGACTATAGCAGACATTAAGGGTATAAGTCCTACTGTGTGTATGCATCAGATTCATTTAGAGGAAGACTCCAAACCTTCTAGGGAGATGCAACGTCGACTGAACCCTAACATGAAAGAGGTAGTTCGAAAAGAGGTGCTTAAGTTGTTAGATGCGGGTATTATTTACCCAATTTCAGACAGTAAGTGGGTCAGCCCTGTTCAGGTTGTCCCCAAGAAATCAGGTATCACTGTAGTCCAGAATGATAATAATGAATTAATCCCAACCCGAGTGACCACGGGATGGCGTGTTGTATTGACTATAGGAAATTGAACAAGGTCACAAGGAAGGATCACTTTCCCCTTCCTTTTATCGACCAAATGCTAGAGCGATTAGCTGGACATAGTCACTATTGCTTCTTAGATGGCTACTCCGGTTATAATCAGATCGTTATTGCCCCAGAAGACCAAGAGAAAACCACTTTTACCTGTCCCTTTGGTACCTTTGCGTATAGACGCATGCCTTTCGGGCTATGTAATGCCCCTGCAACTTTTCAGCGTTGTATGATGAGCATATTTTCTGATATGGTAGAACGGTTCTTAGAGGTCTTTATGGATGATTTTTCAGTGTTTGGTTCATCTTTCGATGAGTGCTTGCATCATTTGACATTAGTGTTGACTAGGTGTAAGGAAAAAATTTAGTGCTTAATTGGGAAAAATGCCATTTCATGGTTAAATCAGGAATTGTGTTAGGGCACATCGTCTCTTCAAAGGGTATAGAGGTAGACAAAGCCAAAGTTGACCTTATTAAGACTTTACAGGTCCCAAAAACCGTAAAAGATATTAGGTCATTCCTAGGGCATGCAGGTTTTTACCGTCGATTCATTAAGGATTTTAGCTTGATTTCTAGACCTCTTTGCAATTTGCTTGCAAAAGATGTTAAGTTTGTCTTTGATGATGCTTGTTTAGAGGCTTTTGAGAAGCTTAAAACTTTACTCACTACTGCCCCGATAGTCCAGGCACCTAACTGGAACCTACCCTTTGAGATTATGTGTGATTCTTCAGATTATGCTATAGGCGTCGTTAGGACAACGAGAAAACAAATTACTTCATGTGATTATGCTAGCAAAACTCTGAATGATGCCCAAATGAACTACAACTACCGAGAAGGAACTTTTAGCCATCGTGTTTGCCTTGGATAAGTTTAGGTCCTACCTATTAGGTTCTAAGATCATAATCTATACAGATCATGCTGCTTTGAAATACCTTTTATCTAAGAAGGATACCAAACCTAGATTGATTAGATGGATCCTATTGTTACAGGAATTTTCCCCAGACATTAGAGACAAAAAGGGTGCAGAAAATGTAGTAGCAGACCACTTGTCTAGGCTAGTTGTTAGTTCCCCTAGTGATTCCCTTCCTATAAGGGATAGCTTTCCTGATGAACAATTGTTCTCTGTTTCCCAATCACCTTGGTATGCAAATATAGTGAATTATCTTGTTACTGGTCGAACCCTCAACATTGGGGTAAGCAAGATCGTTCTAGGTTTTTAGCCGGTTAAGCATTTCTTTTGGGACGATCCTTATCTGTTTAAGTATTGTCCGGACCAGATTATTAGGAGATGTGTATCTGAGAGTGACCAGTCTAGTATTATCTCCTTTTGTCATGAACATGCATGTGGGGGTCATTTTAGTGCTAAGAAGACTGCTGCTAAGATTTTGCAGTGTGGATTTTACTGGCCTTCGTTGTTTAAAGATTCCCATAGTCATTGTGTTTCTTGTGAGCGTTGCCAGAAGTTAGGAACCATTTCCCGTAGAAATATGATGCCTTTGAACCCTATTTTAGTGATTGAGGTCTTTGATGTGTGGGGCATTGATTTTATGGGTCCATTTCCTATTTCGTTTGGTTATCTTTACATACTTGTCGTGTAGACTATGTGTCTAAGTGGGTTGAGGCGGTTCCGTGTAAAACGAATGACCACAGGGTCGTAGTCCAGTTTTTGAAAGAGAATATACTTACACGTTTTGGTACGCCGCGAGCTATAATTAGTGATGGAGGTTCACACTTTTGTAATAGACCGTTTGCTCTTTTAATGAAACAATACGGTATTACCCATAAAGTAGCAACCCCATATCACCCTCAGACTAGTGGTCAGGTAGAGGTTTCCAATAGGGAAATTAAACGTATTCTAGAGAAAACAGTTAATCCAAATAGGAAAGACTGGTCGTCGAGGCTTACTGATGCCTTATGGGCTTACCGTACTGCGTTTAAGAACCCATTGGAATGTCACCTTATCGTTTAGTGTTTGGCAAGGCATGTCACCTGCCTGTTGAGTTAGAGCATCGAGCCTATTGGGCTATTAAGAACTTAAACTTTTCACTTGACAAGGCAGGAGCTCAAGAAAGCTCCAGCTCAATGAGTTGGACGAGATTCGTAGAGATGCATACGATAGTGCTAAGGAGTATAAGAACAAAATGAAACTTGTGCATGATAGGAATATTTTACGAAAGTCATTTTCTCCAGGTCAAAAAGTTCTTTGTATGACACTCGTTTGCATCTATTCCCCGGGAAGTTGCGCTCTCGGTGGACCGGTCCTTTTGTGGTCCGTACTGTTTTTCCTCATGGCGCTGTTGAGATTGAGACACCAGATGGTAGTAGTTCTTCGAAGGTTAACGGTCAGATTGAAGCCCTTTTTAGAGCCTTTTCCTACAGGTGATGTTGAGGAGGTCCCTCTGGAGGACCCTGTTTACCTTGATTGACCATCGAGGCGTTTGTATGTTGTATTATTTTTGTAGGTTTTTGGTTACACTTCACCCAGGTACTATCTTTGACTTCTCTCTTTACTATTTCCTCATGTTACTTATATTTTGTACTGTTCTTTGATTAGAAACATTGAGGAAATGTTAGATTTAAGTTTGGGGGTGGGGTAGAACTTTTTGTTTTTCGTTGCAATAAATAAACTCCAGAGCCTAGAAATTATCCTATTAAGGATGGCACTAATCATCTAAGTGGATGGAAGCATTTTGGTTGTAGGAGTTGAGGAACCAATCTGACTAGATGGAAACATCTAAAGAGTCTATTCATAAAAGCACATAGCTCAGGTGTTAGAAATAACATGGTATTCTCACCATATCTCGTTGAGTCCTTTTCACTTCTGTTTTTATTTTGTTTTCTTTTTAAAATATGTTTCTCTAAGTGATTAGGTGGGGCTCACAAATCAAGTTGTTACCAATGCTAAGGTCTGGAGTAAAGGTTTTGTGGGTATACCTCTGGTAAGCCCTCCTGAGACTACAACTCGGCCACTAGAGACACCTAGGGGTTTAAAGGATTATTGCACATGCTAAGTGCAATCGACGATGCCTGCGACAGTGAGTTAGGATTTTATTTTCTATTTTAGTTTTTCTTGAGGACTAGCAAATAGTAATAAGTTTGGGGGTATTTGCTAGACACATTTTTGTGTCTAATTTGTCTAGATTCTATATATTGTTAGGACTCATTTTTGTACTTATTATGGTATTTTATGTGTGTGTAGGTATTTTTGGCCTAAATTTTTTTTGTGGAAAAATCGGCTCGAAAAGTTGCCTAAGGCACCCGGAGGAAGTGATATTGGCACCCACGTTTTGGATAAGGGGCACCCCCATGGCACCCCATAGAGAGCTTCTATCTGCACCCCTGCTCTGGATAGGGGGCCACCCTTCTTCATCATTTGAAATTCAGATAAATGGAGGGAAACAATGGCAGCAACGAAGTAAATTTTGGTTTAAATTTCTCGGCAGATTTGGAGAGATTCAACTGCGTATTTCTTATGGGATGGACCTGTTACAGCCTAACAGGGATGGTATGTGTGATTGGATCGACTGAGTTGGGCTGGATAAGCCGGAAGAAGAAGTCATATGTGTGGAGTTTCACGGGACTATTGAGATTTATTTGATCGGCTTTTGGGTGATATTTTGTCGGAGTTTGACGTGGCTTTGGATTGATATGGTCCTGTCATCACCAAACATGATTGGTATGTTTCTCAGATTCGAAGAAATAGGAGCAAATCAATCAAAACATGGAGAAAATTATTATCGGAATTTTGTTGGTTCTATACATGGGATTTACGGTAAGATAAGGGAAGAATGGTAGCGGTTTGATTCGATAATATCATTGAAAGTTTCTGGGACGTTGGATTTGATACAGAGGAGGAGTAAACAAGATTTGGAAGAGAAATATTCCCGTAATTTGCTGCAAAAGAGAAGAAAGGATAAACCGGAGATTTCATCGAGATATATCAGACCCGTGGGCTATAAAAGGGTTGCTTGGAGTCAGAAATAGGGTTACTTACACTTTTGGGGAAGTTTAGGAGAGAACATAAAGCTGAAATCACGAGTTGGAGTTTTATTTATACATCTGCAATACTAAGAATACGAAGAACATTGATGCACAAGCATCTGTCGCAGAGAACTATCGTTATTCAACAATAGAACCCATTTATCGTTTATCAACTGTGATTGCATTAGGTCTTTAGCTACTATTTCTCCTTTGTAACAGAGATTCTGTAACACACTCACACTGTTGCAAATCGGTTGTGTTATTACTTTTCATCCTTTTAATCATCTTTTGAGCCATAAACACATATTTTGAGATCATGATTAATATGAGGAGATAAACCCCATTGCTGAGGCGATAGAGGAAGCTATTTTTCCAACAAAAATTAGTAAACTCTTATTTATTTAATTAGTGCAATTATTATTATGATTATTTGCCTTGAACTATTCAACATGATTTTTATTTGAATGATTGTGATCTATTTTGATGGAGTATGCTTAGTTTAAGACTTTTGATGCTTCATACTTGGTATTTACAATTATTGCTTTTGAAAATCTACTTGTTGCAATATTTTTGAATCAAATTAAACAAGAAAATTTCATAAATATAAATATTGGTTTAATCACTTTGAACTTGGAAAATAGTGGAATCTTAGCCTCGGTTTTCTTTTAATATTGATATCATCTTTGATTGAGTTTGCTACAACTTTTAATGTGTTTTCTATTTTAGTTTTAGAATTTAAGTCTAAATACCATCCTTCGCAAGTCTGAGAATCGAATCACTTTTTATCACTATCTACAAATCACATCACCACCACCCATACTAAAGTATGACTAATTTTTTTTACTAAACTTCTTAGTTTATCTTTGGCTCTAGGTCTCCTTAAGCCTATGATATTCCAAAATATTGTCTTCACATAGGAAGTTGATATTGAGAAGTAGAAGGACTTCTCACCTATTTTATCTCTTTCACTAAATTCATAGCATTATGCTTTCTAGTTGTAATCAAACTGATATTCTTAGGTTTAACAATTTTCTTTACAACTTCTTGTACCACTTGCTCCTTACCAGTTTCCATAGTAACTTTATTTATTACAAAAGAGCTACTAGTTGCAACATCCAACAGTTTATTCACACTTAAGGCTCTAGAAACTTCATTTGGCATCCGATTTTAGTGGTTGACCCCAAGTTTCGAATAGAAAAGATCTTCCTTTCATCTACTATATAAAATTATGATCTGGAGATTATTTTTTTCAGTGATAAGTCCATGAAGTTGAACTCAAAAATATAGGGTTTCTGGTGTTTTGATCATATCTCTTAGATTTTATTTCGGAACATCAGACCCTTTTAACATGCGTTAGCAGGGACATATACATACATTTATCTTAGGGTGCATCGTCACATTCTCTACCCATTTTTCATAGCTTGTCGAGTTAGTTGGATGAAGTATGAGGCAGTTTTAGTAAATGAGAAGATGTAGGCTCGTTTTCACCTAACACAAACCCTAGTTTATCTCATGCGTGAATCTTGAGCAGAGGAAGGATTTGAACACGCATTTTTTGTTGGTATACTCCTGATACATGTTTCCATATGCGAAAACACTAGACGGGTTTGGTAAACTAGATTGCTTGATCATGATAGAAACCCTAAATTTATCCTGATGGGTGAATCATTCTCTGGATGCGGCAAAACGTGATTTTGAATCTTCTAATCTTTGACTTGTGAAGTGTTCCGGCATCTCTGTTTCTGGATTGATTTCAAGAACCCCGGGAATTTAGTCGCATGGGTTGAAGCGTTTTGTCATAAGAGAAGACTATGAATTTGAGGCTTTCCATAGGAGCTGAGGCTCGGGCAGGATATCTAACTCTCGTTCATACACCTCTAGTGAGAAGTCTCTAACTTGAAGCGTTCTGAATTCCACCATTTTTTTGCGTACCGGAATCTCTGGGGTCAATGGTATAAGAGTATGTCATCTAGGAGTTGAATGTTTGGGACGCCTCATGTTAATCACACAGATGTATGATGCATGGTTCTTCGTCAGTCCCCAGTTTCTTGCATGAATATGGATTCTTATTTACTGGAGATGTTTGATTGTCCGGGAAAGACCTCTGTGATGCTCGAGATTGAGTCTCCAAGATGAGACAAATTCATTGTTTAGTCTCTGCTAGATGTATTGACGGGGACTCATGTGAACATCCATTAAATTTTTTTTGTTGAGATCTATTCTTCTAGGAGATGGTCAACCGGACTTGAGAGTAGTAGATACCTTCTAGGACTGGGGGAGATGTATCTTTTCCTTTAGTCATTGTGTTCGACTTTGACATGTGGCATCTTGTTGAGTCGTTTTTTCGATAGAAGATGCTTTGACTGAGGGAACTACTAGTAGGCGTTTGCATGAGTAGTGTGTGGCCTAGAGAAATGGTCTCAGATCTTTTCCTTGTTTATTTCAGTGACAGTAGTTGGTTTCGTCTGTATGTCGATTAATGAAGTTTTATCTGAATTGTTGGCCTCACGAGTATCGCTTCAGATTTCTTTTCCCTTGAAATATTCGGTTGCAAAGATATTCTACTTCCCCGTCTTGGATGGTCGTTGGTGCAGTTGAGATAGAGGCTCGCTGAGACTTGGTTATAATTGCTAGGGCTAGTTCCTCATATTTCTGACAGAACGGATGTTGAGATAGCATATCGACCTGCGGTTTTGAACTTTCGGATAAGTACGATATTTGGACGAGCATCGTCTTGTAAACTAGTCTTATCTGATACTTTGTTGCTTTCTGGTCATGATCCTCTAGAGCAGGAAGAACGACAAGTTGTATCTTGGACGGATATGGTAGTCCGTGAAAGTAGGCGGCTCTGCAACGTTCTTATTAGGTCACGAATTATATTCAAGCCTTTCCAAGTTTTCGTTAAGTTTATCCTGTAGATGACAAAAAGACAAATACGTCGGAAAACGAACGAGGTCAATCAGATACAAAATGAAAGAGTTATAAGTAAAATAGTAAAGTGAAGTAAACTTCCCGAGTCCCTTGTGATAAGTTTGAGGGCCCTTGACCTAAATGAATTTTTGGTTAAATATTCAAGTTTAGATATGATCGTTGAGAGCGGTGAGGTCGACTGGATGGTTGTTCCTTTGCTCTGTCGCGTTTGTAACGAGCTTCATCTTCTTTGGTGAGGTCGATTGCAGACAGACTAGATTCCTTCTGTGCTATTATCAAGAGTTTTAGTACTTTTTATTTAGGAAACGTGTACTCGATCTAGATTTATTGGATCTTTTCCTACTGGTAACTCTAAAGGCGATTTCAGATTAGTATGGATATAAAACTTAAATTTTGCAAGATTCTGTTGAGTCCCAGGAGCTCGCCTTGGGCCTTACCCAACGTTTCAAGGCTTAGTAGTATATTTTCATAGAAATAGGTTATTGGAGCGTTTTAGGGAGACATCCGGGTGATCCGGGAAGCACTAACCTATTCATGAAGGTCAAACACTCGTCTGAGAGAGAAAACTGCTGGTAGGGATAATTCTCTCGCCTAGATATATAATGGATTTACAGAGACTGAAACAATGGAACGTTTTATGTGTTTGGATTGGTGTAATCGGCTTCCTTCCTAATAGTGATCGTGATTGAGATGTGTAACTGAGTGGATAACCTCCCACCGTGGTCGCCAAAATGTAGTTACCTAAAATACGTGAGAGGCTAGAAGTGGGATTCTAGGGTTTATGAAAGTGAATTATGGGAGGTTGAGCACGAACAGTCTTCGCCTAAACCACGCACACTGGCTGTTCAAAGGCTGCTTTAGTCATATGGAAGAGGCTTAGGGCTGGTCTTAGGAAGGGAGCAGATGAAGAGAGAGAGAGATCAAAGAATTCTAGGGTTTGAAGAAGAATTGCTCTGAGAGTTTACGAGAAAGTTTTTGTTATCTTGGAGAAATAGAGGATCTATTTATAGCGGTGAAGATAAGGATTTCTTGCCGTGCCGTGCGGAGCACTTCTCCCGTCTCTTCAGGAATAGATAGCGGTAAACAAGGTTAAGTTTATCCCATTATTCCACCACATTTACTCCCTTCTGCAGTGAGAAATATGCCGAGTATTTCTCACACGTGCCGCAGACCGCCAGACCAAAACCCTATTTTTTTATCCCCTCATTTGTGTGAAGCTGAGTTATCCTTTGTGATGATATGCTAAGAGCCGAGTTGGCCAAGATAGAAAGATATTCTCTGATTTGTGAGAATGACTAGGATGAGTCACGTTGAAAAGGCATGAAATGCCTCAGAAATCATGTGTAGAGTGTGGGAGAAGCTGAGATTGAGCTCCCTCTCTTCGTGTCCGGTCACATATGTCACGTGGAGATCATATTATTGCTTTTGGGTCCCCTTGTTGAGCATGTGTATCTCAAGAGAATTTATCCACGTTTTTGGATAGACGTGTACATGCGCAATTTACTAACCGTGAGTGTGTTTGAGACGCTGAGAAAGAGGCATGAGGCCTAGATGTGGCTTGTGCCTAACTCTTGTACTTGTATAAGACTCTTTCGAAGAGATGGCTTGGCTCGGATGAAGCCACCTGAGATTTGACAGACGGGCTATCTGAGATTTGGCTGACGCATCTGAAGATATCTGAGATATGGATGACGCGTATGGAGCTGTCTGAGAGTTGGATGATGCGATACAGTCTGTTCGAGACTTGGCCAACGCGATGAAATCTCTCAGAAGTCAGTTGCGACATGTTTGGGAGAGAAAAGAAGGCTTGCACGCCTGATAATGTTTCTGCGAGACTTTGGCTTACTTGTCTTTGACCAGCGTATCTTGTAGAGATGTATTAGGAGTCAATTGTGTCCGTATTTATGGGTCCGACATGACCAGTGTATCTCGGAAGGATGTTTTAAGAGTCTGTTGAAAGGGCTCAGAGGCAGAATAACCAGCGTATCTCGCGGGGATGTCCTAAGATTATTCCGAAGCCTCGGTAAGTCGAGTCAGAGCCTAGAATAGACATGACCAGTGTATTTCGTGATGATGTACTAGGAATCAGTCCTTGATCTCAAATAGGGTGAGTCATTCTTACAGGAGACATGTATACTCCACTCTCGGTCATAATTCTGCCGGGGACGTTTTTACGCTCTACAGAACCTACGTGACCAGTAGTATCTTGTCGAGGATGTGCGCTAGGAATCACGACATTAAGACAAGAAGTGTCCTACGAGGACGTATGCTAGAAATCATGGCCATGGGTGCCTTGAGGACCAAGGGATTAATCTCTCCCGCGAGAGTTGAGTTTTGTATATGGTATTGAATGACGCTTTTGCCCCTTATCCAAATTTCACCATCTACAATTTTATAGTTACACATTCATATTTTATATGTGTCATCTCAAGTTAAACATGCATTTCCTCTGTGTGCTTAAAAGATAAACATTGAATAAAAATAAAATAAAATAAAAATGTGTTTCCCATGTGTGCTCAGAAGATAAACTCTAAATAAATTATCCCTACACATAATCAATAATTGCAGAATAAAAGTATAATCCATGCAAACCGACAAAAAGAAAACTAAAAACAAATAATCCAAAACAAATAAAAAATCACACGTAATCACTCCTTGCATAAAATTTTGGGAGTTGTATACTTTGAATACTTCTTACAAACTGCAATGAACATTCCTCTTTCCTTTCGTCTCACTACGACTTTCAATCCTTTTGCTGGGGGTCTACCTTGGTTGTTTCCTTATAATAGGTGGGTTAATCGTGTTATCTTCATCAATATCATCAGGCCAGTTGTAGTTGGGAATCAGCTAGATGATACACATATAAGTTTTCCTAAAATAATCACTTGTAGAATATGGTGAAAAGAAGTCAATAGCTTGACGTTTACTCCTTCGTATGGCTGTAAGAGCATGAGCACGAGGAAACCCATATATGTGTCACCTTCAAAAATAAAATATATAAACGAAAAAAAAAATCATAAAACATACAAAAAAACATATACCTTATATAATAATCAGTTACACATGCATATATATGATGTGTACTTTGTAGTTACACATGCAAATAGGATGTGCACTTAGTAATTACAGATGCATGTATCGAGTGTAACTAGAAGCTACACATTTTATAGCCTGACAAAAAAACATACAAAAAAATAAAAATAAGAAACAAAACCTTTGACATGTGCAAGTCCAATATTCTAGGTCCACTCTATGATTCATTCCACTAAAAACTTCAACACAGTAGGACTAGCCACCAACACTTGCCAAGCCAAACCTTCATCTTGAAGATCCTCAAGATTTTTCTCATACTCAGAAGTTAATGGAGTCATTATACAACCTTTGGATCTACCAGTAAGAAAAGTATCATCCAAGTAGACCAATGGCCGAGAGAACCGGTACCCTTGGATCCATGCAATAAATGAGATGAAAACCTGTTGAAAATGTTTGTGTTGCATGATTGTACTGAAGATATATCACACTAGATGGGTTTGGTCTTGTTTCCCTTATAACATCAATATACCATAGGAAGTGTGAGTATGACTTCACATCGTCACCATAAATGGACTCGTAAACCTTTTCCCTACTGTTGGTGGTGTATTTCCGCATGAGAAGTGAATTTCAGTTCCATAACCTCATCAAATGTAACAATATATGGCAGCAATATTATGGGTTTTGAAGTAGAACCTTCAATGTTCCATGTATTTTATAGCTAAACTGAAAGACTCAGCACTAGTTATTTGAATTCAGAATTCATCTCTGGTGTTTGAACTTCCCCAGAATGATAATAAAAATTAATATGATGACTGTCGACTCATATCTAAATCAATTAAATGGTCCTAGAAAAATTGCATGCTAATATAGCACGACTAATTAATTGAATCGAGTGTTATATCCATCGGTTGAATTCCTAGAAAAATACACTTGTTAAACCATACTATTCACTTACTCGGATTTATGGCTTTGCTCAGCTGAATTCCATGGAATAGTAGTGGATATTCACCTTTCAGGCATAATAGGCATCCCGAGTAAGCCCCAAGTAAAAGGCACGTGTGTGTTTAGTAATAATGCTCAAAAGGAACATCCAAAACCATGGAAGAACAAGGATATGTAAGTTGTATCAAAATAGGAAAGGGAAAATAGAGAAATAATAATAAACATTAATAAAATAAGAGGCCGGTTTTGGCCGATTCCCCACTCCCTTTTCCTTTTAATTTCATTATTATAATATTATTTTAATACTATTTGGGTTTCTTGTTCAAGGACTTCCTCTTTTGATCAAAACTCCTTGTTTTCATATCTTTCAAAATAGTGCTCCATGGATCATACGGTTAGCAAAGCAAGTGGTCTTGCAACCATTATGACTTTCTACCATAAAAAAATATTAAAAAAATATTATCCTAATATTTTTAATAGTTGGTCTTTCAACCAAGACTAAGATTTTCAGTCAAACTCAAATTCTTCATAGAAAGATGAAATAATGCTCGATGGACCATCAAAAAATGCCAAAATTCTCAGGATTGGTTCGTGGACAACATGATGACAGCACGCTACTATGGTCGGTCATGGTCCTTGCAGAATCCGGTCACACCTCCTTTAATGATTGATGACCTAATTAATCATCTATAATCCATATTTGGTTCAAACTCTCTCCAACAACTTGTAAGATGATCCATTCACCATCAGATAGTCCCACGACCACCAAGTGCTGGTTCCTACACCTCTTGGCCAGTCATCCTCCTTCCGTAATTAGGTTTCACTACCTAATGCTCAGTAAAACGTTATTTTATATTATGATTAAACACTGGTTAATCATCATTTCACCAACTGCTCTGCAACTGACTTTGGTGAATGCTCGGTCGAGCATCTGGACACTACATGGTCGTTCCACCACCACAATGGTCGGTCTCTCTCCCTCTTCTATTGGCTCAATGATTGATGGATCATCCATCTGCCAAAATTAATGTTTTGAATCTAATGCCATGTCAAGCATAATTATGCACATGTTCAAACATCAATAATTTCTATATTGATCCAGCAATCAATATTTTGATTAATTAATTAATATTCAGTCCAACAACTGTGGATGGGGAAAAACGAGCCGCCGGTTTTTTGGGAAAGTGAAGAGTCGAGCGTGCTGTCGAGACTCCTCAGCCGGGCAAAATGTTAATCCTCACACAGATGCACCGCTGCAAAGGGGGTGCTTAGATTCGGAAAATCAATCTGTATGACTCCGGTCTAAACCAAGACAATGGCCATTCCAGAGTAAATTCGGTCGCAAAGAGGGAGATGGTTTGATCTGTAAGAGGGAAGCTGAAAGTTGTGTGGGATCAGTGATGATCAAGGATTGTGGATGTTGAAGGTTTCTGCAATGTTGCTGAACTGCTGAAGTTGAGTTCTGTGAATAAGTTTATATCGAGTTGTTGTCGGATAATGATGATAATCGATGATTGATGATATCCTGATGTCCTCAATTTAGACTTATTTTTATTACAAGAATGATGTACCACTGATCCCTGTAAGTGTGACGTTTTCTTGAGTGAAAGAGTGGGAAAGTGGGAGATCGTGGTAAAGTCAGTTCCATGTCGTGCGGAGACTGGATTGATATTGCACCCACTACTTTGATAACTCCTTCAACCGTTTACACGACTTACGAACATTTCTCGTTGTGGATGAATCCACGTGCCGTAGACCGCCAGACCAAAACCTTAAGTGATATCCCCCCATTTGTGACGTGATTGATATTTCACAAATCGTGGAGTCTGCAAGGCAGACGTGTATTAGTTAGTCAGTTGTTGACTGATTTACACTGTGAGTCTAGTTTTGTTGAATCGAGCATAAGTGGTGAATGCTCATTGATTCATGGATTGAACATGTAGTTCTCTGAGATGTCAATGAATTACTGACTAGAGCGACTGAGCAAGTATTGCTCAACTCGACGAATTGCTGAATATTGAGAGTTTGTCGAGCAATTGAGCAAGTATTACTCAATTCAACGAATTTGATAATTTTGGTGTGCAACTGAGCAAGTGTTGCTCAATTCAACAAAATACCGAATATTGATAATTTGACGTGCAATTGAGCAAGTGTTGCTCAATTCGACAAACTACTGATGAATTACTGAATATTGATGGTTGGATCAATATTCGAGCAACTGAGCAAGTATTGCATTCCTTATTATATAAATGTTTAAGTTCATGTACACAACCGATTTTAGAAATTAACCCACTCAAGTATGAAAACGGGTACACATACTTAATTTTCCGGACCGAGTTTGGTTACGCCTGTACCCGCACGGGTGCGCATACTACAACACTCTTCCAAACTCCAGCAGAATTTCGCGGAGGTGAAATTTCCGCCGGTATGCGTACGGGTACGCATACTTGCCCAGACATCAGCAACCGCCAATACGCGTACGGGTACGCATACTTCAGGCTCCCGGTTTTAGACTTGCACACTAATGTGATTAACGCACTATGTTTATATCCAAACATGGTTACTTGATTCTAAACTCTTTATTTCAATCTTTGAAACTTTCTTAGAGGATGACAATAGTCATTTTCACAATACTATTAGCATCAAAGCTATTTTCAAGCTATTGAAATTATCATAATGAAACATTCCAAGTCTTCACCAAATGATTGTATCACATAAACCATGTAAGATGTTACTCGGCAATTTTCATATGATCATATTCTGACTTACATCAAGAATGTAAGATGAAATTGGTCGAATAGAAAGCTTGCCAACACATTCCGAGAAATATATAAGCGAGTTAAACTCAGCTCGAAATCTCAAATGTGTATAATATAAAACTATATCTAACACGACTTATGTCTCAATATAGGAGATAGAGTAGAAATAGACTTTCCTAGTGATAGATGAGTTTCAGTTTTCACATACCTTTTGTCAATGAAGTTCCACAAGCTCCCCTTGGTAGTTATTCGTCTTCAAATGATGAACGCCGTGAAATCTAAAGTTCAGCTACACAATATATGTCCTAGTCTGAGACATCTAAATAGGCTAGAAATCAAGACTTATAATTTTGGTCACTAACATTGACAAACATGCTTGAGATAGAAACGCATGCGAGTTCGACCGAACAATGCTCTAACAATCTCCCCCTTTGTCAATTTTAGTGACAAGACTATCAGTACATATGGATTACAAAACAAATAAAAACTTTGTAGCTTCTCATCCAAATGCTTGATCACCTTTGCATCTTCAACTCGACTCGAAATCTTCGTCACCTCCAAGTACTCCATGAGTCTAAACGTGTTCAACTCATCATCATAGTTGTTGAAGATCCGTAGCGATAACAATGAGAAAACAAGTGCTCTCGATCATTGTTATATAATGTCATAGTATTATTACACAGCATCAATGTTCAATTTTATCACAACTTTGAAAACAGTACTATGGTGATATGTATCACTCCCCCTTAGTCAATACATCATATCAATATGAAAACCACTCCCCCTTACATAATGATCCGTAAACCATCAATATTTGCATAATAACATAATATGCTTCAAAATTTTGTAATGTCAAAAGTCCATTCATTCTTTTATCAATACATGTATATCGACATACGAAATACTTAACTTTTGACAAGGTATGAGACAATCATAGTTCGCGGACGCAAACACACATATCCCATAACAAATTGCGATATATAAAACCATAGAGATTAATACTGCAAAACCAATCTTTGCCCTTTGAAGGTAGAATCAATCTTTTTCGCACGGATTTACACCAAGATTTGTTACCAAAGGCGTATAAAAAGATTTTCTTAACAAAGGAACATACAAAGTCATTAAAGACCATGCATCATAGTTCACATAAGATGATTGTGAACATTCAAGAATCACATAGCAATGCGTACTACTTCCTATTCTTGAACTTCCTTCTTTGTGATTCACCAACATCATTCTTTTAAAAGCTACAAATGAGCTTATAAGAGAATTACTCCAAGAATCCAAGTGCCCAAGTCCAACAGAAGTAGAACAAGTGCGACGAAACGGAACAAATTACTCAAAAACAAGTTACGGGACAACGACCAACCTCAACTCATTCAAATTTAGGATTTCTCATCACCATTTTGAAGATAATTCAAATAGGAAGAGAATGCAAAAAGAATGAGTTCATTTTGAGTTCGGACGAGGAATTTACGGCCAAAACAAATTTACCGAATATCGACGTCAAGTATGTATACGGGTTTGCAAACGAATTTTCGTATCCTGAAGCAGTATGCAAACGGGTATGTGTACTTAAACCCATGGATTTTGATTTTAAATGATGTTATGCATACCTGGTATGTGTACCATGTAGTCCAAACATCCCGAACTATTATTTTTAAACCTAAACATTTAAGAACCTTAAACACAGATCAAGTTAGGTAGAAATGAACGATAAGAAAGGTACGTGGATCATTATAAGCTCTCTAAGAAAATAAAAACATAAATCTTGCTCAAGTTTATATACGTACCTTTTTAGAAGAATCTGATCGAATTCTACAACGTTACTAAACATTCAAAATCATACCCAACATAATATGTGTGCTCCAGTTCTTGTGCTTTCCTCACCGTATACATAACTGGGCATTTCTTGGTGAGGATACACTTCCAACACAATCAAGTTGTTTTGAGGTGAACAATGTCTTGCTCACCATGGAACCAAGAGAGAGTTTCTTTCCAGCAACTCTTACATCTTGTAGTGTTGAGAAACACCCAAGGAACTGTTTTTATAAGTCTATCAAAGAACTTCAAGAGAACCCAAAAAGATTTGTGTTTCTGATTTCTTGTTTCCCAACTTTTGAAAAACAGTTTCTGCAGATAGTTTTTAGTACTTCGAAGGGAAACTCTTTTGATAAAAAGAGACGTCCTAGCTTCTTCATAAAAGAAGACAATACTACTATCTTGATAGGAAGTATCAGGAATTGAGCAATGAATTGATTCATGGTTTGAGGTGATACACTCAGATGACTGAGATTTAAACTCCTCTTGTAAATCGTGTAGTTTGTTACAACTAATTGGATTACGCAAAGGAGGAGCATTGCTCTCACTGATTAGTAAATCAATATCAACCTCAACATAAATATTATTCATCATAACTTGATTTATCCTGTCAAGAGATTCTTGTTCTTTCTGGAGATATAAATCAACATCAGAAGATAAGCTTTCAAGTTTCTTTTCAAGCCCTAGAAAAACTTCAAGGGATTTTAAACCTGGCGGAGGTTTAGATAGAATTTCTTCTACAGATTTTATCAAATCAGACATAGAAGAAAATTCTGAAATCCCTGGATCTGGTGGTGCATTTATTGAGATAACACTTCTGTCCATATCAGATCACTACAAACACCGACTTATAAGGCCTTTAATGTGTTTGCCTGCTCTGATACCAATTGAAAATTCAGGGGTACAACAACCACACCCAACAATTCATTTGGAAATCCAAGAGGACTTAATCCAATACACTTTTTAGAGAATCAACTAGATAGTTAGACTCAATCTAGATTAAAATATATCAAAGAGTTTAATATCTCTAACTCTTAATTCAATCCGCAATCAGCAAATAGAAATCTGCGAGCCTGATTGAATGTAAGAGGAATTACTTGAACGGTACCAAAGACTAATGTTCAAGTGTCAATCAATGTAAATCAACAACCAAAGGTTGGATATTTTAATTGATTGATCTTAACGCACAACCTGTGATATTTCAATTATATAACAAAATATAATGCGAAAAAGAAATAACACAGACACCCGAATTTTGTTAACGAGGAAACCACAAATGCAGAAAAACCCCGGGACCTAGTCCAGATTGAAAACCACATTGTATTAAGCCGCTATAGACACTAGCATACTACCAATTAACTTCGGACTGGACTGTAGTTGAACCCTAATCAATCTCACACTGATTCAAGGTAAAGTTGCGCTCCTTACGTCTCTGATCCCAACAGGATACTACGCATTTGATTCCCTTAGCTGATCTTACCAACAACTAAGAGTTACTACGACCCAAAGTCGAAGACTTGATAGACAAATCTGTCTCACACAGAAAAGTCTATATGATTGAACAAATCTGTCTCCCACAGAAATACCCAAGAGTTTTTGTTACGTCTTTTGATAAATAAAGGTGAATAGGAACCAATTGATAAACCAGACTTATATTCCCGAAGAACAGCCTAGTATTATCAATCACCTCACAATAATCTTAATCGACTAGCGAAACAAGATATTGTGGAATCACAAACGATGAGACGAAGTTTATTTGTGATTACTTTTCTATATTGCCTATCGGAGATATAAAATCTCGAGCCAATTATTTCAATTGCACTCAACACGATAGAAACAGCTAGATCAGATCACGCAACTACAAAGATAATAGTTGGGTCTGGCTTCACAATCCCAATGAAGTCTTCAAGTCGTTAACCTACAGGGTCTCGAGAAGAAACATAAGGTTAAAAGAGAATCGACTCTAGTTATGCAACTAGTAACACACAATAGGTGTGGGGATTAGGTTTTCCCAGTTGCTAGATTTCTCCTTTATATAGTTTTCAAATCAGGATTTGCAATCCAAGTTACCTTGGTAACAAAGTATTCCATATTCACCGTTAGATGAAAAACCTGATTCAACCAAGCTAATATCTTTCAACCGTTAGATCGAACTTAGCTTGTTACACACAAATGAAATGTACCCTCATTTAGGTTTATGTATCCGTACCTAAACGTGTACACAATGTTGGTTCACAAATAGTTAACCGAGGTTAGCCATATGATTACTCTCATATCAACCTTATTCATCTTAATCATAACTAGCTCAAATGACTCAAATTAAACTAGTTAAGAATTGTTCAATTGTTTAGAAAACACAATTGAAATCAAATCGGTTGAACATTATAGCCACGATTTGCAAAGATTGCATTCCTTATGATTTAAATGTTTAAGTTCATGGACTTGACCGATTTGAAAAAGTAACCAGCTTAAGTATGCGTGCAAGTATGCGTACTTAAGCAACCGATTTTGAGTTTGTGAAGTTTCCAAACTCAGCATAAATTTTCGGTTCAAAAACTTCCGCCAGTATGCGTACGGGTACGCATACTTAAGGTGACTTATTTGTGAGTTTTGCCAAAACCAAACTCAGCAAAAATTCTCGGCTTGAGAACTTCGGGTACGCATACTTAACATGTCTCCTTCACCAAATCCGTATACACACATATGCATACTCTTGACTTCCGGTTTATGGACATATGCACTAATGTGCGAACACACTATATATGCTTATATCCAAAGATGGTTACATCATCAACTCTTTATTTCAATCATTGAAACATTCTTCTATAATGTTAATAGCCGTTTTCACACACTATCAACATCAAAGCAATTTTCAAGATATTGAAATAATCATTATTGAAACCTTCCAAGTTTTACACCAAATAATTGTATCATACAAACCATGTAAGGTGTTACTCGACAATTTTCTCATGATATAAGATGAACTTGGTCGAAGCGAAAGCTTACCAACACATATTTCGAGAAATATGTAAGCGAGATATACTCAGATCGAAACTCAAATGTGTATAGAGAAAACTATATCGTAACACGACTTATGTCTCAATATAGGAGATAGTAGAAATAGACTTTCCAAGTGATAGATAAGTTCAAGCCTCCACATACCTTTTGTCGAAGAAGTTCCAAAAGATCCCCTTAGTAGTTCTTCATCTTCAAGAGATGAACGTCGAGAGATTTAATCTCAACTACACCATCTATGTCCTAGTCCGAGACATCTACAAATAGGCTAGAAATCAAGACTTATAGTTTTGATCACTAACAGTGACAAGCATGCTTGAGATAGCAACGCATGCGAGTTTGACCGAGAAATGCTCTAATAATATCAACGAGAGGTGATGGTTGGTTATGAAAGAGTAGAGAAAAATATATTTGATTATGGAAGTTGTTAGAGTGTTCGGTCGAACTCGCAAGCATTGCTATCTCAATCTTGTTTGTTTGATCTTTAGTCTACTGATATCTATGTTTCACATTAGGATAGAATATGTAGTTGACATTTAGAATTCACGGCGTTCACCAATCAAAGACGAAGATTAACTGAGGACCTTGGAGGAACTTCATCAACAAAAAGTATGTGGAGACTAATACTTATCTGTCACTCATGAGTCTATTATATTCTATCTTCTAATGAGACTAAGTCGTATAGCTATATAGACTTTTACATTACACACATTTAATATTTCAATCCGAGTTTATCTCGCTTATCTTTTTCTCGAAATTGTGTTGCAAGCCTTTCGCTTTATCTACGTTCATCATACTCTTGATGAGTTTAGTTGGAAACAATTTATTGTTGGAAACTAAATATAAGTCTAAAGATGATCATGTGAAAATTACCGTGAACATCTTATATGATTGTGTGAGACAGTCATTTGATGTTAACTTGGGAAGTTTCGTATTGATAATTCGATCACTCAAAAATTTCTTGAAGCTAATTGTTTGTGTGAGACAACCATTATCATCTTCCAAGGATGTTTCAATGATTGGAATGTGAGTTTAGAATTACCCATGTCTGGATACAACACGGTATGCATACCTAGTATGAGAACTGTTTTGTAATGATTCAGGGTCGGGAACCTTATTTGCATACCTAGTATGCGACCGGTTTTACCTGAGAAGGTCGGGGAACTTTTTTTTCTACCTAATATGCAAACGGTTTTACCTGAGTTGGGTCCGGGACGGCTGTTTGCGAACGGCTTGACAGGCCAAGCTCCGGAGCTGCTGCTCGCGTACCTGGTTGGCGAACACAGTGGTAAAGTTTTAGAATCGGTCATATATGATTCTCATACTCATTAACTAAAATATTTATGATCCGAGGAATGCAATATTTGCAAACCGTGGCTTAGTGTCCATCAATTGATTCTTGTATAAATACTTTGTACGATTACAAATCAAACCGATTTCGATTTAATTTGTTCATATATATTTCTATGGGATAATGAACAATTGAACAACTTTATTTGAAACACAATTAGATTCATTTGATTATCTTTCGTGATTGATTGATCTTCATATTTGATCTAGAAGTGTTAGATGAATATGGCTAATGCAAAAGTGTTCATATGGCTAACTTCAGATAACTATTATTGAGCCAACTCAATATACACGTTTAGGTACGGTAACCCGTATCTAAATGAAGGTATATTTCATTTGTAGTAACACTCTAAGACCATCTAACTGTGGGGATTGATTGCTTTATTTTTAAGCAGACTTAGCTTGAATCTTAAATCAGGTTTTCATTTAACGGTGAATAATGAATGCTTTGTTACTAAGCTATCTTAGCTTTTATTGAAAGCAACCCTGATTTGAAAGACTATATAAGGGAGAACTTTAGCAATGGGCAAACCTAATCCCCACACTTTTGTGTGTTTCTAGATGCGTACTTGAGTCGATTCTCCTTTAACCTAGGTTTTTCTTGAAACCATTATAGCTAGGTTAACAATTTGAAGAGTTCATTGGGATTCGTGAAGCCGGATCTAACTATTTTCTCTGCAGTTGTGTATTCTGATCTTACTTGTTTTATTGTATTGAGTTTTATATTCTCTAAGATTTATTCGATATTTATCTCTGATAGGTTAGATATAAAAATTAATCACAACAGTTATTCGTCTGAGAATCTTGTGACTCCACAATAACTTTTTATGTTAATCAGTTGGGTTATTGTGAGGTGATTGATATTTCTAGGTGTTGAGGGGTGATATTTTGGTTATACAAGTCCTAGCCACACTAGGATGCTCTTCGGGAGTATAAGACCGGATTATCAATTGGTTCATGTTCACCTTGATTTATCAACAGACGGAACTAAAACCAAATAAATAATAGACATATTTGTGGGAGACAAATTTATTTATAAGTCTTCGACTTTGGGTCTTAGCAACTCTAGTTGTGGGTAAGGTCAGCTAAGGGAATCAAGTGTGCAGAATCCAGCATGGTTCTAGAGGCGTAAGGAACGCGACTGTACCTTAATAGGTGTGAGACTTGGTTAGGGCTCAACTACATTCCAGTCCGAAGTTAACTTGTAGTAGTCTAGAGTATGTTGTGACTTAATACAGTGTGATGTTCAATCTGGAGTAGGTCCCGGGGTTTTTCTCCATTTACGGTTTCCTTGTTAACAAAATTTCTAGTGTTTGTGTTATTTCTTTTCCGTATTGTATTTTTATATAATTGAAATATCACAGGTTGTGCGTAGTTCAATCAATTTATAAATCCGACCTTGTTTATTGGATAGAACTCGATTGACACTTGGGCATTGGTTTTTGGTACATTCCAAGTTATTTCTCATCTCAATCAGGCTCGCAGATTTCTATATGTTTGATTTGCTGATGGCATTGAGAAAGAGATAAATCTCTTTGATATATTTCTTGATTGAGCTCGCTTTTAAGTTGGTGCTCTCGGAATTATATTGGAGCTTAATCCATACAGATTGCCGAACGAATTATTGAGTGTGGTTGTTATACCCTGTTAAGTGCATATTTTTCATATATTTAGTGTCGAATCCATGCTAGTAATTTCTTAGTTTCTTGCAAATTATTGTATATTACGTTTTTTTTTCTATATTTGTGTTTTATTAGGTGAATCATCCAAAAGAAGCGAATTTTCACTTAATTATGCAAAGAAAGAAGCTAGACGCAAGTGGAGAAGGGCCAAAGACCAAGTGGAACTCATCCAAAACGGGGAGTTCTTGATATCATCGTGAAGGGGACGGAAGACAAAGTAAAC
Source organism: Papaver somniferum (assembly GCF_003573695.1). Taxonomy (NCBI): domain Eukaryota; kingdom Viridiplantae; phylum Streptophyta; class Magnoliopsida; order Ranunculales; family Papaveraceae; genus Papaver; species Papaver somniferum. Next base: position 53,032,695 of record NC_039365.1, read on the forward strand.
GGTGAAAGAATGGAGTTATTCCGACATCATATGAAGATTTTATGGGCGATTGAAGCGAGTCAAAGATGTGAAGGATGTCGAGGCACAGATTTCAAGTCACCAAAGGAATAAAAATTGCACTGTCAGTCTTTCAAAACTGACAGGCTAAGGAGGATCACTAAAGGCACCTGGATAATTTACTACGAGCTGTCATCATCTTCTCAGTTCACATGACTTACGGTTTTGGGTTAAAATTCTCAGGAGAGAATCCGATTGAAGACGAACGGAGGTGATGAGCCTGAAGAAGTGATGGAGGCAGAGAAGACGGTGGTTGCAACCTATGTTGTATTGGGCACTAGACGAGGCGCCTAGGCGCGCCCTAGGCGACCAATGTTACTATTCGTGCTGTTTTTCCGTTATATTCACTACTTCAGTAATTAACCAAGAACTTCCTGCTGATGAAGATCAGTACTTCAGTGATTATATTAACCAAGAACTTCTTTTTGATCAAGATCCGCACTTAAGAGATTGCTATCAGGATGTTTCTCCCGTACAACTTTAGGAACTTTCGAATGGAAAATGGAGGAAGAGATGATGAAGAAGAACAGATACAAAGATGACTATGATCTCTCTATATAAATAGTTACATTTTACATTAAGATATATCAATTTTTCTTTCCACATTTTTGTCATTAATGCCCTTGATTGATCCTTCTACAGTCAAAGTTTCTTAAGGAAATAAAAATCAATCAGGACAATCACGCCATTTATTACATTTCTTACCATCTCTTGAGTGGTGATTGATAGTATAATAAAGGAAACAGAGTAATGTTTTTGAACGTTTATAATTTGAGTTTCCATATACATTGATAGTATATAAAGTTTCCATACTTTGATCATGCATTGTCCATGCAATGGGTTGACATTGCCGTGATTATGAGGTTTCCTTATTTTAACCGCTGATTGAGGGTAAAGGTTGCATGTAGCAATTTTATTATCTCACGTTTAATGAAGTTTCCACATTTAAATTACTAATTGAGGATGAAATCGATATGTATAGCAATATTATTATCTCGCAGTTAATGATGTTTTCATATTTATATCCTTGATTGTTGTTGTGTTTCCAAATTTTTATCATTGATTGTTGCTGAAATTGATATTACACTAAATATTTATGGAGAATATTATTCATCAATGAAAATAAATCACCCTTTAGGACAATAACCATCAAATATGGAAAGAAAAGTTTAACGAAAGGTAATTTAGGATAATCAGGGGAGAAAATCAAACAGAGGTATTTATAGTCGAGTTTTTGGTCGCCTAAAAATACCAGGAGGCGCCTTTGGCGCTTAGGCTAGCGCCTGACACTTCCTCCAGGCGCCAAAAGCGCAAAACTCCCTCGTATAAAGCGCTGGCATTGAATATAGTGTAAAATAGGATTCCTCGGGCGCAGGTGTTGCGCTTAGTGCGCCTTTTACAACATAGGTTGCAACTTCCATCGAAGGAGTTTCTGCTGATATGGAACGAGCATGAAAACAGTTCATGGAGAAGTGAGTTAGCTGTTGCCGGAGATGGAATATTTGTTGGCTGTTATAATGACGAGGAACTGTTAGTTGATGAAAACCAGTCGAGCACGAGCAAAAACAGAACAATGGAAGTTAGGAGATGAAGCTGAGTTTGGTTGTTGCCATTATCGATATATAAATGCAATACTGCTGATGTTAATGGAGCTGTGATGGAGTTGGCAGTGATGATGATAGTTTGATCAGTGATGCTATTCACGATGGATGGGAATGGATTGACTGCTGCTGAAGGCAGTTTAGCTCGAGTTTGAAACTTGGCAGTGTCATAAAGACGCTGAGAGTGGAGAAGGTATATTTCTGATTAAAAAATGGTGATGTATTTTATCTCGAGAAGGACATTGAATAAGTTGTTGTTGTTGCCAACCATGGAGGTGACGAAAGATGATCACGGTTGAAAACTGTTGGTAATTGGAAGCTGAGAAAATGGAATAATGGGTTGCTGCATTCTTGATCAAAGTTACAGTAAGGCTGATGATCGATAACCATGGAGCTGTGTGGCTTGGACTCAGGAAAGGAGTTGGAGCTGTGAACAGAGCTTGAGAACAAGAAGGGAGAAGACGAGTTTGGCTGCTGTCGTTGTAGATGGTGGATTTTCAACAAAGGTCAAAACCTTAAAATCATGATACTGCGTGTTTCTGGAACGGCTTCATGGATCCATGTGATGATTCGTGTTTTACGAAGTATGATGCATATGTCGCTCGAAAGGCCTCTCCAGAGCGTTCGACACCGGGAATTTCATCATAGCCTCTATGTAGAATAACGTAATTGGGCAGTTCTGCGTAAGATTGAGAGCTTAACGCCTTCAGGATGCCGGTGACACTCACTGTTCCCTGACTACATAGAGAAATTCTCCTCTACATAGAAGAACAATTGGGCGGTTCTCCGTAAGATTGAGAGCAATAACGTCTTCAGGACGGTGATACTCACTGTTCCTGACTATGTAGAGAGACCCGTGTGTAGACTCAGGAGGTCCTCCATACATGAAATGTTGAGAGGGCAAAACGTCTTCGGGACATTAGCAACACTCGTTGATTTACTGACTATACGCAAGAGATTAAATTCTAGGTCATATTCACCACTGAATTCCTAGAAGATAATCAATCTTATCTCATTACTAAAATTTCATGATCGAAATGGTAATAGATAAATGTATTACTCGGATTTCATGATCGAATCCACGGCTGATCTCATGAAATGGTAATAGATGTTACTCCGATTTCATGGTCGAATCCACCGGTGATCTCATGAAATGGTAATATCACCACTTATTTTATTACTCCGATTTCATGATCGAATCCATGGATGATCTCATGAAATGGCAATAGATATTACTCCGATTTCATGGTCGAATCACCACGGTCCCATGGAATGGTAATATCACCACTCATTTCATTACTCTGATTTATGGTCAAATCTGTGATTCCATGAGATGGTGATGAAATTATCAATTTTATTATTCTGAATCCATAGTCCAATCCGCTGCTAATTTTATGGATTGATAATAAAATAACTACTCATCTTATTACTAAGTTTCATGAATTATTCTCCACTGAATTTCATAAATCAATAATAAATACCCAACAACCGGGCATCTGGACCATCACTGAGTAAGCCCCACAAAAATGGTGCGAGTGTACTCGACAATGATGCATGACTGAGCACCCGGATGCACGAACGAGTGTCCAAAAATATGAAATAATGAGGAATCCTTCGCAAAACAGGAGAAAACAATGAATATTAATAAAATAATAAGAGGCACCCAAGGCCGGGCCCACCAGCCGGCCGTCCGGCCATGCCCTAGCCATGGTCGGTCTGTGCCTCTCCCATTATTTTCCTTATTTTTTGTTATTTCGTGAACTCACGAAAACTCTTTGGTTTTAGCAACTTTCCTTGTTTTTGCAAAACTCGTGAATTCTCCATAACTTGGTGGATTCACGAAATAATATTATAAAATAAGGAGAGGTGTGCGGGATCGGGCAACCTAACCATCCGTCCATGCCTAAGCCGTGGCCGGTCCCACACCTCACAGTCCTTAGCTTTTGATAATTATTATTCCCTAATCTCACAAAACTCCTTCGTTTCAACAAAAACCCGTGGATTCTCCATAACTTCAAGGATTCATGAAAAATAATAAAATATGGAAAGGTGTGCGTGACCGGGCAACCTAGACGTCCGACCATGCCCTAGCCATGTTCAGTCCCACACCTTGCAATCCCTAATATTGCATAATTATTATTTTCCTCAATTCATGAAACTCCTGGGTTTGAGCAACATTCATGATTTCTCCATATTTTCTCAAATATTGCTCAAATTACGAAAAACCAAAAGCCAACATAGTCGCACGACTGGCTAGCCTCTCACGACAATTTTAAATACTAAAAAACTTTATTTTAATATTTTCAAAATATTGATGAATTGAGCATACATGCTCATTCCAACAAAAATCAAGAATTCTCAGTCAAGATGAAACTCTTCTGAAAATTCACTATGTTGCTCGAACGCGCATCAGAAAATACTGAAACTCTCAGTATGGAAACACGGACACCACGGCAACACGTGTATGCCTCCATGACCGACCAGAGTCATTCCTAGGGTTTGCACAAATCCGGTCCCACATGTTTTCATAATTCTGACCTAATTTGTTCAATTGCTCATACTGGGCCCGAACTCCTTCCAACCAACTGGAGAATCCTTCAAATGACCAACAACTGGTCCCGTGACCACCAAGAGCCGGTCCCATGCTCTCTTGGTTGGTCCTCATCTCTCATACCTAGGTTTGTCACCTAATGCTGAATCCAGCAATATTTCAATAAATGATGAAACCTGCATTTAATCATCGTTCTTTCACCAACTCTCAAACTGAGAACCCTGGTGCGTGCTCACTCGAGCACTGGGCATCACATGGACGCTCATCATCCCATGTGGTCGGTCCCTCTTCACTGATGAGCAATTTTCAGCAATTCACCAATTGTTGAAGGATTGATCAAAAATTAGGGTTTCGAACAAACGCTCCACGAATCACCATTCTGAGCAAGTTAAAACACAAAATTATGTTGATTCAGCAATCAACATCCAAATTAATAATATTCGGTAATTCACCAATATTTTTGATTAATATTTTATTGGGTCACGACACCAGTAAGTAACTCTTTGAATTGAGCAATACTTGCTCAGTTGCTCGAATATTGATCCAACCATCAATATTCGGTAATTCATCAGTAGTTTGTCGAATTGAGCAACACTTTCTCAATTGCACGTCAAATTACCAACATTCAGTATTTTGTTGAATTGAGCAACACTTGCTCAGTTGCACACCAAAATTATCGAATTCGTCGAATTGAGCAATACTTGCTCAGTTGCTCGACAAACTCTCGATATTCGGCAATTCATCGAATTGAGCAATACTGGCTCAGTTCCTCGACAAACTCTCAATATTCGGTAATTCATCGAGTTGAGCAATACTTGCTCAGTCGCTCTAGTCAGTAATTCATTGACATCTCAGAGAACTACATGTTTAATCCATGAATCGCTGAGCATTCACCACTTATGCTCGATTCAACAAAACTAGACTCACAGTCTAAATCAGTCAACAACTGACCAACTAATACATGTATGCCTTGCAGACTCCACGATTCGTGAAATATCAATCACGTCAAAAATGGGGGATATCACTTAGGGTTTGGTCTGGCGGTCTACGACACGTGGATTCATCCACAATGAGAAATGTGCGTAAGTCGTGTAAACAGTTGAAGGAGTTAGCAAAGTAGTGGGTGCACGATCAGTCAAGTCTCCACACGACGTGGAACTGACTTTACCACGATCTCCCACTTTCCCACTCTTTCACTCAAGAAACCGTCACACTTACAGGGATCAGTGGTACATCATTCTTGCAATATAAATAAGTCTAAATCGAGGACAACATTAATCAGAATATAATCAATCATCGATTATCATCATTATCCGTCAACAACTCGATATAAACTTATACACATAACTCAACTTCAGCAATATTGCAGAAACCTTCAACACACCCACAATCCTTGATCATCAGTGATCCCACACAACTCTCAGCTTCTCTCCTACAGATCAACCCATCTCCCTCTTTGCGACCGAATTGACTCTGGAACGGACATTGTCTTGGTTTAGGCCGGAGTCATACAAATTGATTTCACGAATCTAAGAACCCCCTTTGCAGCGGTGCATCTGTGTGAGGTTCAGCAGTTCGCTCGGTTGAGGAGTCTCGACAGCACGCTCGACTCTCAACTTTCCTAGAAAACCAGCAAACCTTTTTTCCCCATCTACAGATTGGCGACCACAGTGGGAGATTAATCTCTCGGTTGAAATATCACATTTTCGCAAAATGGTTAATCTTAGGTCAGATTCAGTTACAAATACTAACGCGAATATCGCTAGCACTAGCAACAACGATGGTATTCCAGAAACCATTCCTGCTTTCAACAATGGTGATGACACTACTCCTCCTCGAAACAACGTGGAAAACCATCCTCTCTTCGGCCGTTCTCCCGAGGAAATCAGAGAAAATCCGCCTAGCATAGGTGATATTATGAAGGTGCAAGAGACTCTTGCCAAAAATCAGATTGACATGGCTGCAACACAGAAAGAGCTATGAAATTATCTCAAAACTCTCACTGACAAGATATCAGACAAAACTCAGGAGAAAAGGAAATACAAGTAAACATCTCCAAGCACAGATCCCGAAGTTATTCCAGTCCCTGACGATGATGAAACCCGCAAAGCTGCAGAACCTGAACCTGCCAGTTTCATCACCCGTGAAGACCTGGAACGTTTTATGGAGAATCGAGGAAAAGGCCATGCACCGTCCGTGCACCGTCACCAACCTCCATATCCCGCTGCTACACAAAGAATTCCTCTCCCAAAAGGTTACACTTCTCCAATGTTCACACTCTACAACGGAACGGGGAATGCCTGAGAACACGTCTCTCGATTCTTGGAAGCATTAGGAGAGCATGAACACAACCATGTTGTCCGCTTGAAAGAGTTTCCAAAATCCCTGACGGGTCGAGCGTATACTTGGTACAACAATATTGCACCAGGGAGCATAGTTAATTGGGGAGAAATGATCAATGCTTTCTACCGGAAGTACTTCTTTGTCTTTGAGAAAATTACTCTTTCTGAATTGGGAAGAATGGCTCAGAAGGCTGCCGAAAATCCGAATGATTATGTGAAGAGGTTCAGGATTCAAGCTTTGGACTGTCATGATCCAAATGTTACTGAACGACAACTGGTGGACTTGTGCATCAATGGTATGATCCCAGTTTACAGGGCTTTGCTGGAGAATCTTCACTTTCATACCTTTTCAGAACTTCATGAAGCAGCCAAGCGATCAACGACTACTGCTCCCGCCTTGCTAGAAAGAACGAAAACTGTCAAAGTAGAGGAATCGAAAGACAATCGAAGCAGCAATGCCCGGCGTCTGATAATCAAACAATACAATGTTGAAGCCTTCATGAATGTTGCTTAAGGGAGCAAGAGAAAAGCCGAGGTACAACAACATAAGAATGCTTCTTCAATGTCTCACCCTCCGAAAGCTCCAAGGAAGGACAACCAGACTAGAAATGCACAACCACAGAATCAACAGGATGATCAGGAAGTACCTGACTTCCCTTTTCCCATTGAAGAAGTGATCGAACTACTAGAAGTATGGGTCCAAGATGGTGCAATCAAACTACCTCTTGTCAAGAAGGAACCAATTGCAGAACAAATGGAAAATGCACGTTACTTCCATTTCCATGGGTACGTCATTCATCCAACAAGTGATTGTAGAAATTTGAAACGCATATTCAAAGAGAAGGCCAACTCAGGAGAACTGAGGACTGAAGGAGTGCACATAAATCCTCTCCCAATCAGAACATTCACACCCTCCGAGCAGCCGGTCAAGGAAGCGGTTCAATCCTTATTTGAGCACGTATGCGAGTTGTTGTACCTGTCAAAGACCCAGAGAGATGATATGTTTGCTGCGCTTAACCATATTGTGTCTGGAAAGCGGCTAGCAACCCAGCAAACACTCCCTAAACCTCCAGTAACATACAACGAGATGTACGACTGGGGACTTCTCATTATGGTGCATCTCAAGGGAAATGAATTCAAACGAGCATTAGTTGACGTTGGCACTGCTGTTAACATCATCCCTTTGAAAACCCTCAGAGCTGCTGGCATCACTCGACAAGAAGCGACTCATGCTCCTATTTCAATCAGAGACCACGAAGTAATCTCCAGGGAGGCTTACGATTACATCATTCTCAACATAAGAAACGATTCAACCTGGACAGAAACTAAATTCTTCATAATTAAGGAGGATCCGGGATATGACATGATTCTTGGGCGAGCATGGATTCATGATGGAAGAATTGCTGTGGTATCTTCATCCTCAGTTGCATAATTCTCCGTCGAAGAAAGTTCTGACTCGGAAGATGATCAACCTTTCGAGCATTTGGAGAAGGTACAAACCTTAACAAGACTCACACAAAATCCCGAGGAAAGCGCACATGAATTTATCAGGAGATTTCGCACGCAGGCAAGTTTTATTCCCCCTCATAATTCCATATTAGCAACTTTCAAATATGCTACCTTTATCCGGGAACTCAATCATACTCATGACCAAGATATCATCAAATGCTATGAGTGGGTAGTCTCGCCTCAGCAATACTACACTAAATGGTTGGAATCTCTCCGAACTGAGGACCCCATTGGAAGGTTCATCGCTGAAGATCTGGCTCGGTTCCACAAGCATTATCCAACATACTCTCCTCTACGTGAATATCCACATGTGCCGTAAAATTGGAAAGCTACACCAACGTTGAATCCACGAGGAATTCCAAACCAGTAGAAAATATTCAAAGTACGTACAACCAAGTCTAACAAATTTCATGAAAGAGATTTGGTTCTTAAGGCAACCAGACGCAATTTGCACTCCACAAAGAGTTCTAACTGGGAAGGACCTTTTATGATTGCTAAGTCAGTTTCTGGAGGATACTACAAATTTGCTGACATCAAAGGCAAGACAAGTGTACTAGTGATTCATGAGAATTGTCTCAAGACTTTCGACGCATGAAGCATTCAACATTGGATGTCTTATATCCAAAGCAAACGTTCAAAGCATCTGGCGTTCACACCTTAGGATTTTCTTTTACTTGTATTTTTCAATTCCTCCAAAATGTGTGCATACTTGCACTTAGTATTTGAAAATTCAGCAATTTATCAAAGTTCCTTATTTAAGAAAAATCTCTATCAAATCCAAAATCCAAAAGAAAATCCTCAGTCACTCAAAACCTGTCGAAAAATCAAAACCCAAATAAAACCTCACATCTCTCGGAAGTTCAATGTTCATGAGATTATGGAAAGGAAATTAAAGGAAGCCATCGAAGTATGATTTCTGTTTCTCAGCATTCTCCAAGACTTGCAAAGCCGCTCTCTCCAACTCCAGCTTTTTGGTCAGCTCAGCAATCTTGGTCATTTTCTAGATCACAGAATTACTAGTAAAAGGGATGTTCTTCACTACTGCATCCTTGATAATGTTGATCTTCTGATGAAGCCACTTCAAGTTAAATCCAAGTCTCTCAGAATTCTCCAATTTGTACACCCAATCAAAGAGTACATCTCGAGTAACAGTACTTCTGGCCCTGGTTCGTATGTCATCTATAACACGCAATATGTTTCCCAATTGCATTGTCAAGAAGTAGCTACGATCAGGATCCCTGGAAACAACAATATGACCATTTATTTTCCACAGCTTCTCATACATGTTAGCATACCCAGTAGGAACGCTGAATCCACCAACATACACATGATACGGGAGTTGAGCAACAAATGGAGGCTCACAAACAATCCTTGAATTGGGATATTCGTTTATTACTACACGATTCTCAACTACTGGAGCATCCTCCATTGTCATTACAACATCTTATTCTAGGATAGTCTCTTCTGTTCTTTGCTCGACTTTAATAGTAACTGGAGTCTCAGTTTCCTCTACGGCTTCAAAAATGATATTCTCATAACCTGGAGGTGGAGAGTTGGTGATGTTACTGCTTTGATTCACCACATTGCTCGAATCTTCAACATTGGTTCCGTTATTCTCAACTTCGGTATTTGGTACCTAATACGAAGATTACATGAGATTAGAGCAGGAAAATCAAAGGCGACCATAAAATTCATAATGTAAGTGAACTAACATCATCTAAGTTCCTTATTTTGCACCCAAAACATGAGCAAATGGTGTAGAATCCATGAAACACGTTTTCAAACAAGCTCATCTGAAGAGATTCTACACTGCCCTGTATTAAACGACGAACTAGGAACAATTGGTAAAGAATTTGAGGTTGGGTCATATACCATTCTCTTCGTATGGAAGTTCTTTACAATATGTCAAATTTCATAACAATCAGATGAACGAGCAAGTAAATGTGGACAAAACATTGGACGACATGCAATTTGGAAAAGTTCCGAAAATCTTCTAGAAGTTTATGGTTTCGCCTTTTTCAGGCCCTAAACATGCTCAAAAATCATTAAGCTTCTTCATTAAAGCTTGGAAATTTCCTGGGCTTGAAGATACATATGCATACATCGAAAATCCGACTCCAAACGAGGATTCTACGGTGTTTTTACTAAAAGCTGAAGTCTGAAATTTCCTGGTGGCGTATTTCGGCAAAATTACTCGTATACTCGCATGGACTTTCACTCATTCATTCATAAATCAGCAATATCATATATCTATGAAGAGTTAACATGAGGTATACTTACTTGGGGAGTCTCTAAACCATTTGAAGGATCGGCGGTGTTGGAATCTCTGTTGGCAACTCCGTTATCTTCTTTCAGTTCGAGATTTCGGGAACTCTCCATATCTCCATGACTCAAAGAAGAGTGTGCTTCATCAACATGATGCTCATCTACAATGATTTCCTCATGGATACATCAACAACGATCATCATTAATTCATCCAGAGGCGTGTTACACTGATTAGCTTGAGGAGGGAATACTTACGTCAACTTCCTCGTCAGTGTTGTATCCCTGAATTATTCGACCAGGAGAAAAACGAAGACCATCAATAACAGATGGAGCAAAATTCTGAAATGAATTAACAATATTCTTTTAAGATCCTGATCACAGAGACGAGAAAGTCGCAACAATGAAGAAAAGTATTAACAACTCACCAAAGAAGCGATAAGAGACTATATATCGTTCGGGATCATCCTATGGGATGTCTTTCTCCTGCCTTCTCCTCCTTGAGGAATTTCTTGAAGGTTTGGAGAGTTTACATCAACTAGAAATCTCACAGCACGGCCGTCCTACCATGGAGTCCATAATACAATTAAGAAGCGTGATTGGCGTACTTTGGCTAAAATCATGAAAAAGGTACTCACATGTGTCGCATTTGGAGACTCTTCCTTTGTCGCCACTGGAAAGATATCTCAGCCTGGGTCGATCAGAGATCATGTCAGAGGAAGGGAACTCTCGAACTGGGGACTTAACATCCATTGCAAACTCATACACACGCTCAAGTTGCTGACGCCAGAAGTCTATGTAACCCGGAGTCACGAAATTAGCACGATCAGAGTATGGGAATAAATACTCACTTCCCTCCACATGAGTGCAGTCCAGATTAGTCTTCAAATACTCAATTGATGGTTTGTTCATTCGGTGACCCGGAATACACTGATCAACACCCATCTGTCGAGCCGCTCTATCAATATTGTATTCTTCTACCCGGAATTCTCCATTCATTACTGATATCAAGAAACCAGGAGTACAACTCAAGACAAAAGATCTCTCTCCTTTACTCAGACCAGCACCAGTACTCAACGTGATATTCTCGTCAGTAGTATCGAAAGTGATCAACTGTGAGAAAAGAGAAGGAACCGACACCCAGGGGCGAAAATTGAACTCGGACTCAATGTCCAAAACGTCAGTAATGCATATCTTGTATTGTGGTTTCTTTCTAGACCAGTGCATGATCCCGGCGTTATTCTTCTCAAGGAAGGAGTGACGAGTGTCGACCTTGGGGCCTTGCAAAATGCTGCGGGGAATTGGGGCGTAACTCTCGAGATGCTCCCACATCAAGGCTTGGAGGAACATGGTATTGGCATATGCTTCGACTTTCATGAAACCATCAGAAATACTGGAGTCTATAACTAGAGAGTCTAAATTGGCGAACAACGAACCCAAGAATAGACTGCCAATGGGAATTTTCTCACCTTTTGCCATCTTTATGGAAAAGCGAATCACAAACGTCTTCAGCAAGTGTCCACAATCTTCAAAGATATCCCTGGAAAGCCACAAACATAAGAAAGCAGCAATTGTTAAAGCGCCATCAACCGGTTCTTCAGGAATTCTATCTCTCGGCCACCAATGTGAGAACCATTGAGCATAGAAAGATGCGGGTGACTAATTGAATTCGTGCATCTTGGCCTCTAATATGCTAGATATCTCCTTCTCCTCTGACGAAAGTTGTTCAGGGAAATTACCAGTAATTGGAAGGTGCGACGAAGCAACTACATCTTCTAAAGTAATGGTGAATTTTCCCCATCTGCATATAAACGTGTGAGTAGGAACACACCAACGGGCGAGCAAGGCTACCATACCTAGTATATCATGGTTGATGATTAAATCTCCAGCAGATTGAATGGCTCGTGTTACCTGGGCACTATCCAATATGGTCATAACACGGCTATGACCCAGCATGTGTTTTTCCCATCCAGAGAAATGCATCAGGGGCTTTCGTGAAAGCTTGAACTCCACATGAGAAGTAGAAAAGTGTTTTCCTTGCAAACAAAACCGGATTACTGCTTGAGGAGATACCAATTTATGCCGAGTAGTGCTCCTGGGATTTATTAACAACCGAAACGAGGAGCCTAAGGGACGCTTTTCAGGTCTATATAGATACGTAAAGAACTTATCCCCAGCAGTTGGAATGTTCTTAGTCTTGGGACCTTCCTCTTTCTCCTTGGAAATCTCAGAATCATCATTTCTGGAGGAACCATCACCTCAGGAAGAGGCGTCTGTGGAAACATCCTCTCTCGAAGAAGCATCATCTTCAGAAGCGCTACGGGACTGAGCCATTTTCGAAAAATTGCTGTGACGTCCATACACAAATTTCATCAACATAATTTAAGCAACAAGACAATTATGATGCTCATATCGACGTCTACAAAAATGGTAATCCTCAACTCTTACCTATTTACGATTTCACGAACTTAGTGATGACAGCGTAAAACCCCAAAACTTGCTCGTTCTTTCAAACCTGCAAAGTTGAGCATAAAACATATTATTCAAGATTCAACACTGACTTTTCGAGAAACTATGAATAATTCACATAACTTTCCATGTGAACATTCGTTGATTTTTACGTGTACATACACTATAAAATCACTAAACTCACACATACACTACGAATTCATCGACTCATGAATTATTTGCTTTCAACAATTTTCATAATTCAAAACTTGATTTATATTCAATAAAAAAAATTCGTGAGTTAATAACTCAAGTAAATATATATAAAAAAAAAAACTTTTTTGCTCAATCGAGCATCCGTCTATGAAACGAGGGTCTTTTCTATTGTTGCAAAAGTCTACATATTTCAAAAAAAAATTCGAAAGTTCTCAAACAAATTTTCATCATGAACTCCAGGTCTTTTCGAAATTCCTTTGACCCTAAGGATCATTATTTATTACTTTTAAGAACAAACCTATGTTCCTAAAAGTATTTGCAAAGCTCATGCTTCGAAAAACAAACTTGGGTTTTCATGAAACCTAATAAACAAAACTTTTACTACTACAACTAGACCATGTCTATTCAAAAGTTTATGAATATCTTTCATGTTAGGGATTTTCACTTGTTCCTTCAACTAACGAATAAACGGGCATATACATACGTTTTCTAAAAATCCTTCATAAATCCTACGCATGCATGCAACCATGGGGTTTTTGGTTTTGTGAACAACTCATCAATCATAGGGAAAGGTGTGCGGGACCGGGAAACCTAGCCTGCCGGCCATGCCCTAGCCATGGTCGGTCCCACACCTTGAAATCCCTAATCTTGCATAATTATTATTTTCCTCAATTCATGAAACTACTGGGTTTGATAAAAATTCATGATTTCTCCATACTTTCTCAAATATTGCTCAAATCACGAAAAACCAAAAGCCAACATAGTCGCACAACTGGCTAGCCTCTCACGACAATTTTAAATATTAAAAAAATTTATTTTAATATTTTCAAAATATTGATGAATTGAGCATACATGCTCATTCCAACAAAAATCGAGAATTCTCAGTCAAGATAAAACTCTTCTGAAAATTCACTATGTTGCTCGAACGCGCATCAGAAAATACTGAAACTCTCAATATGGAAACACGGACACCACGGCAACACGTGCATGCCTCCATGACCGACCAGAGTCATTCCTAGGGCTTGCACAAATCCGGTCCCACATGTTTTCATAATTCTGACCTAATTTGTTCAATTGCTCATACTGGGCCCGAACTCCTTCCAACCAACTGGAGAATCCTTCAAATGACCAACAACTGGTCCCGTGACTACCAAGAGCCGGTCCCATGCTCTCTTGGTCGGTCCTAATATCTCATACCTAGGTTTGTCACCTAATGATGAATCCAGCAATATTTCAATAAATGACGAAACCTGCATTTAATCATCGTTCTTTCACTAACTCTCAAACTGAGAACCCTGGTGCGTGCTCACTCGAGCACTAGGCATCACATGGACGCTCATCATCCCATGTGGTCGGTCCTTCTTCACTGATGACCAATTTTCAGCAATTCACCAATTGTTGAAGGATTAATCAAAAATTAGGGTTTCGAACAAATGCTCCAAGAATCACCATTCTGAGCAAGTTCAAACACAAAATTATGTTGATTCAGCAATCAACATCCAAATTAATAATATTCGGTAATTCACCAATATTTTTGATTAATATTTTATTGGGTCACGGCACTAGTAAATAACTCTTTGAATTGAGCAATACTTGTTCAGTTGCTCGAATATTGATCCAACCATCAATATTCGGTAATTCATCAGTAATTTATCGAATTGAGAAACACTTGCTCAATTGCACGTCAAATTACCAATATTCAGTATTTTGTTGAATTGAGCAACACTTGCTCAGTTGCACACCAAAATTATCGAATTCGTCGAATTGAGCAATACTTGCTCAGTTGCTCGACAAACTCTCGATATTCGGCAATTCGTCGAATTGAGCAATACTTGCTCAGTTGCTCGACAAACTCTCAATATTCGGTAATTCGTCGAGTTGAGCAATACTTGCTCAGTCGCTCTAGTCAGTAATTCATTTACATCTCAGAGAACTACATGTTCAATCCATGAATCGCTGAGCATTCACCACTTATGCTCAATTCAACAAAACTAGACTCACAGTCTAAATCAGTCAATAACTGACCAACTAATACACGTCTGCCTTGCAGACTCCACGATTCATAAAATATCAATCACGTCAAAAATGGGGGATATCACTTAGGTTTTTGGTCTGGCGGTCTACGACACGTGGATTCATCCACAATGAGAAATGTGCATAAGTCGTGTAAACGGTTGAATGAGTTAACAAAGTAGTGGGTGCACGATCAGTCAAGTCTCCACACGACGTGGAACTGACTTTACCACGATCTCCCACTTTCCCACTCTTTCACTCAAGAAACCGTCACACTTACAGGGATCAGTGGTACATCATTCTTGCAATATAAATAAGTCTAAATCGAGGACAACATTAATCAGAATATAATCAATCATCGATTATCATCATTATCCGTCAACAACTCGATATAAACTTATACACATAACTCAACTTCAGCAGTTCAGCAATATTGAAGAAACCTTCAACACACCCGCAATCCTTGATCATCATTGATCCCACACAACTCTCAGCTTCTCTCCTACAGATCAACCCATCTCCCTCTTTGCGACCGAATTGACTCTGGAACGGACATTGTCTTGGTTTAGGCCGGAGTCATACAAATTGATTTCCCGAATCTAAGCACCCCCTTTGCAGCGGCGCATCTGTGTGAGGTTCAGCAGTTCGCTCGGTTGAGGAGTCTCGACAGCACGCCCGACTCTCCACTTTCCTAGAAAACCAGCAAACCGTTTTTCCCCATCTACAGTCGAGATCAATGGCAGTTGACGGTGGTCGCTAGTAATGTCAGAGAAGGATCTGAGATGGATTTCAAGTTTAAGGGAAAATTCTAGAAGAAAATTATATCCACGGAGAGCTTGGTATACGCGGGTGTTATTGGCTTAGGCTTGAAAACTCAGAAGATTATGAAACTCTCGATTACCATAGTATCCGTGGATGGATGGGGTTGAGAATCAAAATCCAAGGAAATTTATTTCTCACGAAGGGAGAAGTTACCGTGGAAATTGGTCGAGAAACTAAAGAATCTCGTAACTTAAAAAACTCACGGTGGCTTGAGTGCCCGTGGTTTTGAAGGGAGTAAACCAGAATCCAGGGAAAAATATTTTTCACGGAGAGTAGTATGTCCGCGAGTTGGAAGAAGGAATAAGGTATAATGTCAGTACCATGGAACAGACGGTGGAAGCAAACGTAATTGGGGTATATCTTACCGGTTCCGAAGCAAGCCCACTTGGTTATTCTTTCAAGTGTGCACGGCCAGTTGGTGTATGAGTGGGATTTTGGTGCGTTTTTGGCAAGTTGCCATATGATTTCGATCGGGATTTGGCACACAGGTAAAACTATAACTTGGATACCTATTTAAGGGAAACTTCTAATCTATATCTTATAATCTTTAATCAAGCCATTGGAGATAAAACTCAAGAGAAGAAAAGCTAGGGTTTTGGAGCGTTCTTCATCACCGTAACTATTTCTTTTCCATTTTATAATATGTATCTCATGGGTTTCATTAATCCCATGAGTAACTAAACTTCTTAGTGATTGGGGATGAATTCTAAGTTCTAGACATGATTTGGGTTATTATATAAATCTATTAAGTTCTTCACATGATTATTGATTGTTTATACTAATTAGAATTTTTATGATTGATCGATAGATTGCTTAGGTGGCCAACTGAATTAATTTGTTGATTCAATCAAATGCTAGTATTGAGTTAGGAGATAAGTAATAGTTGAATAATTCATACAAAAGTAGAGAATACAAGACCTTGCAGAGGGATTCTGTGTAGCGAATGTGTGTATAAACAACACTAGAAATTGGACCTTGAGTTAAGAGTCTAACTACTATGATCAATCTATAATTCATAAAAGATAAAGCATTCGACCAAATTACACCTTGAGTGAGCTAATACTAGGTGGTTTAAAAGAACAGAATCTGGTATTGGAGAGCTTCCGTACTCAGTGATTTAAGGAATTTAGGGGATAACACTGAGCTAGCTTTTATTCCACGATTGTTAATAATATGTGATTGATTGTATTAATGGATGAATATAATAACTTGATGACGGTTTAGTAACGAAGAAGGATTCCCTAATCATATTTCCCCCCATTGCTTTCAATCTTAATTACTCTTAATTGCTTTGTTATTTACCTTGTTCTAAAATCTAAAATAAACCCCCATTGTGACATTTTTGACAACTAAATCTCCCTGCTCTTCGTGGGAACGAACCTTATTTACTGCTATATTATTCATTATTAAAGTAGAATATAAGTGAATTAATTTTATCACCTACGACACGCATCATAACCCCGCTTTTCAATTGATATTAGAGCAGGCAAACACGCTAAGACTTCATAAGTCTGTGTTTGTAGCAATCTGATTTTCGTGGATAAAAATTTATATCAATCTAACGTGCATGGAAATTTCTTCCAAAAATTTTGATTATTCCAAATGTCTTGGGTTTATCTCAAAGGATATCTCCTTCGCAGATTCTTTTGAATCCCGAGGTAGAAAAATTTCGCTATTAGATTCTGATAACATTCCCTCTAAAATGACAGTTGACACTATGTCAGAATCTGAGATGGAGCTCACCAGAACCTTAAAAAAATCAACTGAGATTATTGATGTTCAAGCTTATAAAATTAAATCGCTTGAAGAAAAGTATGGTAAACTCACTGATGAACTTGAGAAGTCTCTTGATAGGGAACGTGAACTCTATGGTATTGTTGAGTCTTTTTCTAACAATATCGAAAAACTCGTTCAAGAAACTACTCTGCAGCGTGAAAAGACAAGCATGCTTGAAGATACTAATAAAGAAGACTCCATTAGAGAAGAATGTTTAATCAAGACTCATTCATCAGAATTGAACAACTGCCGTGTCTAAAAAGAGAAATCATAATGTTCTACATTATTTTGCGAGAAAGAAACAAATTTCTGATCTTCAAAATATGCTTCTTTTTACAGTCGATGGAGTAAATAGACTGGCGACATCTACAATGAATAACGTTCCTGCAAAAAACCAGAAGTCTCATAAAAAGGGTTTCCAAGATCGCTCATCTAAAGATCCTCACCCGAATTGTGTTCATCATAATGGTGCAACTCCTTACACCACTTATGTACACGTTGCCAGTGTTTATGAGAATAAGTTTGGTAAGTCTAAGTCTAGAAGATGGGATTCTCGTAATCTTTATTCTCTGGAGCGGATCTGAAGAGGTCCTAGACTTAATCCTTAGAGAGATCCTTATGATGGAAATTCAAAAAGGTCAATATCTAAATTTTCTGGATTTAACCGAGGGAAGGTAAGGAATACACGATTCAAATACTCAGATGATATTTACAGCTCTTCCCTCAATATACGTAATGGGATTATATCTCATTCGGTTACCTAGTCTCTAGGTGATTTTATCCTTGGAACTAACTTGAGAGTTGCAAGGATAATATTTGTGAGAGACTCAAATCTATTGTATGATATTATGTGGTTGTGTATTTTGTCGTCGAAATAAAGTTGTTTTCTTATGTGAATGTTGAGTTATATCTTGACTCCTAGTAACTAATGTATCTTGATTTTTTTCATATGCTCTAATTTAAAGTGAATCTTTTAATTATCGAGCTATGAAAATATATGAGATATCTGAAAAAAGATAGTGTATCTCCTTATTTTGGATCGTTGCTGACCCATTAACTTTCCGTAACCGGTCCGCGAACATCCGTACATTCTTATTTTTAAGAGTTTTTTTTATAGGGTTTCTATAACAAGGGTTTCTCTTCTCTTGTTCACGAACATATATATATATATATATATATATATATATATATATGTTATATTGTTTTCAACCCTATTCAAAGAAAACATGGTTGGCATGCCTTGGCGCGGTAGACGTGGCTGACATTGTTTGCCATTGGCACAGTAGTGCGGCTGGCATGGTTAACATCCTTGGCGCGGAGATGTGGCTGGCATGGTTTTCCATTGGCACAGTGGTGCGGATGGCATGGTTGGCATGCCTTGGCGCGAAGATGTGGCTGGCATGGTTTGCCATTGGCACAGTGATGCGGCTGGCATGGTTGACATGCCTTGGCGTGGAGATGTGGCTGGCATGGTTTGCCATTGGCACAGTGGTGCGGCTGGCATGGTTGGCATGCCTTGGCGTAGAGATGTGGGTGTCATGGTTTTCCATTGACACAGTGGTGCGGCTGGCATGGTTGGCATGCCTTGGCGCGGTAGCATGAGAATTAGGGTTTGGCATAGATGATGTCAGTCGATGTTAAGGGTTTTGCCGTGGAACATGACCCATGTAAA
Organism: Papaver somniferum; assembly: GCF_003573695.1. Classification (NCBI taxonomy): domain Eukaryota; kingdom Viridiplantae; phylum Streptophyta; class Magnoliopsida; order Ranunculales; family Papaveraceae; genus Papaver; species Papaver somniferum. The sequence continues at coordinate 53,051,964 of NC_039365.1, forward strand.
AAAAAAAGGTACCCCGGTAATTCTTGCGTAGGAATGCTGATTGATTCAATAAATATGCTAATGGTCATAGTGACATCATGTCAGTTGTACAGTTTTACGATTCTAACCCTAAGCTAAAAACCACCATCAATATTAAGTCCACTGCTTAGCTCGGAACATGAGCATTTTTGCGAGGTAAGCATAAGATGGTGACAGGCAAGGACAAAAATCGAAATGACAAGTCGTGAAAAGATGGTCAGGAAGGTCCGACTAACCTTTTTCGAGAGGTAAGGAGAGTTCATGATCCCCGTGTTTGGCGGCCTTGCATAGATTCTATTTGTGGTGTAGACCGTGAAGTGATGAGATGAAGATCGTCGGCTTAGTCTGGCTATGCTTGGTGTTGGCGCGACAAGTCATGGCGCGAAAGGCTTGGCATGGTGTGGCCATGGCAAGGCGCGTTTTGGTGAGGCAAAGCATGCACGGACGGCTTGACGTGGTGGGGCCAAGGTATGGTGCAGACGGCTTGGCATGGTGATTTGTCTTCGCGGGCCCGGTTGCCTCTTTTCCTTACTTGACTCAAATAGGAAGTCCTTTCCTTATTCAAACTCCTAAGTATCACGCCTATAAAAAGGGGTCGGACTCTCCTTTTATTTCACACCTTTATTATTTATCTTTTTTTACTCTGGCCGCGTGGTAACAGTAAAGCGGACGAGCGAATCCCAGGTATGTCTTCCAGCACTTCCTCTTTAACTTGTTTTTTCTTGTTTTCTTGTGTTAGTGCAAACCCTAGCTGTAGGCGTACCTTTTCATGATCTTGTAGAAAATATTGTCCTTCTGTGTTGGTATGAACCCTATCCGTAGGTAGCTTTGCACGATCTTGTAGTATCATTTAGGCGTGAATACCGTAGTAATGTTGACTTCCTCAATTTACTGTGCAAAGTAGGCATGCATGAGCTGGTAACTGTCATTCCCTTCTTATGAAAACCTAGCTTCTAGGGTTTACTCATTTTCCTGGTGTGGCCGTGTGTATGGTTCCCATGGTGGGGCGCGCCTCCTTGGACGGGCGCAAATTTCCCGCTGCAGGGTACGGCCTTGGCATGAGGTGGTGATGCAGGGTCTGTCAGTCCCCATTTCTTTGCCTATACGTATTATAACTTTGAAACAAATTGGCTTGCATCCAGGATGGATCTCCTGTGTCTGATAAAACAATTTCCATGCACTTTCCGTAATAATTTCTCTTCTATTGTTCCGTTGTAGTTGTTTCGAAGGTGGAAGTAGCTTGAGAGAATATTCGTTAGGATGTCATTTGAGAAAAGTTCTGCCGTACCGAAAGACGTTGGCAATTCCAACCCAAACATAGATGATGAGTTCTTTACAACATCCGCCACGATTAGGAAAAACCATCCCAAGTATGTGTCGATTCTTCTGACTGGTCCGGAAAGTAAAGGAGAGGCTCGGTCGGTTCGGCCAGGAGGTGTAATAAGGTTTTGTCTTCAGAGGAAAGAGTATAATGCTTCTCCTATCGACTTTAAAATCTCTGTGAGTCTGTTGCGTCCCTTTGAGAAATGGATGTGATTCATGATGAGCCAGGAATGTGTAAAAGCCAGTTTGACCAAGGCGCAGATTATTGATGCTGTCGCGGCTTCCGCAGTGCTTCAAATTAGGAAAGTTATTCCAGGCTTGGTTGCTTTTATTTCCAGATGGTGCCCGGACACCCACACGGCCATATGCAGGTGGGGTGAAATGACTATCTCCTTTGAGAGCGTGGCCGTATTGTTGAACCTTCCCGTAATAGGAAACCTCGATGTCAAATTGTCTGCAGATGAAGAAGAAATGCGCGCCGCCCTGGTTGCAAAACCAAAAGGATTCGTTCGGAAAGAAAACGAGACGAGGTGCTTCTATGGATGGTGGGTGTCTCAGTGGTTTCCTGATGAGTTGGGGCCGAATCAGAAGAATAGTACGCTTCATGTAGCGGCGTTCTTGGATCTTTGGTTATCCAGAGATATTTTTGATGACGACTCGGGTAAGAAGGAGATAGGACAGGAACTTATCAAGTTTTCCATAAAATTGGCAAAAGGTGTCATTCTGGCGGCTTGTTTCTTGGTTCTCTGTACACACACTTGGATCAGCTGGTCGCGGATATGTGCGCTTCGAATGGCTACATGAAAGTGGATTTGTATATTCATGACGTCTTTCTCCAAGCGTGGTTGTGGGAGCACTTCGAAAGGTATGCTCCAAAATCGTTGGCCGTACTTCCCGAGTCTTGGGGTGGCTCTAGGATACTGCGCTGGTCGAATAGGCGCCCAAAGATTGGTTCGAACCTGGTTGGATTTCTTGACAACTCGCCTACGGTTAATTTTCGTCCATGGGCTCCGGTGCATGCGTCCATAACTCAGATCAGTACCTTTGCTCATACTCCGAGCATGTCTTTGTTTTCTGATAAAGAGGATATGAGTGTTGGAGAGATGGTGTTCATGCAAAGCTGCACGCCCGATCATGTGCCGTATTTATTCCGAGGATCTTGCAAAGTAGTCTCTTACAATATCGATAGGGCGGCTCGGCATATGGGTTTTGACCAAGGGGTCCCACTCGTTCGTCAGCCGGTTGTTCCAGAAGTCCCTTTGCCAACTGTTCTCGATGCTAGTGTTCTTGTGTCGGGTAAAGGTATGCCTTTTCTGCTTGCGGAACAAAATCCATCAACAACCTCCAAATATAACATATTTTGGCAGGATGAGTTTCTCGTTATCCATGGATTCGTGAATGATGTGGTAAAAAACCGTCGCGGTAAGCCTTCTCCTACGGTTTTAGCGGAGCATCCACTGCTGAGGGATCCTTCTTCTCCCAAGAGAAAATCTGTTAGCCCGAATGCATATAGTCCCCAAGTGAAGGAGCGAAGATATAAAATCCATGTAGATGGTTCCCAGTCAGCTTTGACAGTCCTACCGACTTTCAGTTCTTCCAATATACGGGTACGTATTATTTTCCTCTTGATTTTAGTTGGATCATGTATATCCTTGTTTCTTTTCTGAGTATCCGTCTTTGTATCTTGCCTAGGATCTCAGCAGCGTGAACGCCTTTACCAAACTTGCAAATATTCAGAAAACATCGCTTCTCGAGACGGAGGGTGGAGGTGTTGAGCCTATCCATGGCGATGGGGAACCCGAGAAGGATGAAAGTTCAGAGTCCGATGATGGCGAGAGTAGTTCTTCCGATAGCAGTGTTGAATCTTCCTCTAGTCGTCTGAAAGTGAATCAGTGAGTCTCCCGCATTTTTTTTCTCTTCCTTTTTCTTTGGAAGAATATATAATCTGTGATGTCATAGGGGGGAACCGTTTCTGAAGATGGCCCTGAGACAGAGACTGGTGGAGATACAACTTCGTTTCCAACTGTGGCAGCCACACCGGGCGACCTTGAAATGGATGTTGATTGAGATAAAAGCATCATCGCTGACTCAGACAATGGAGAGTACTCCAACGGCCGCATGTGCAATCTTCGTTAGGAATCTCTTTCTGGTCGCTGATGCGGTCGCGGGTGCCATTTTCAACCCTCCGTACCTGGTCCCTTATCCAGATCATGTGTTGATCGGGGGATTTAGCGTGCCAGCCAAGCATGGGTGCTATACACTAAAATATGGGAAAGCTACGGACATACCGCCACGATCAAGAAAATTACTAGTCGATTTGCGTTGGTTAAGCGGGTGGAGGAAGCTTTGTCTTCGATTGACGACATGTGCAACGTGACTGGTCATACTGTTTCTGAGGATGTAATCTCGAGCTGGAGGTTCCATTGTGACATGTGTGTAAACTTCGAATTCAATGTTCCTTGGTTCGTTGAAGGTTTCTCTAAGGTTGAAAAGTTGCTGGTCGAAACAGTCGAAGATCCTTCTGCGGATATGGTGAAGAAGCAAGAAGCGTAAGTCGAAACATTGTCCAGGAAGCTAATTTTGAAGAGGGCGGCTCTCCAAAGCACTAAGGAGGCTCTTGCTAATAAGAGCAAGCCATTGTTGAAAAACTTTCCTTGAATGCATTTTTGTCTTCTGAACTTCTTATTTTTAGTTTTTTTTTGAAAGGCAAATGAAACGCCTAGTTTATGGTTTTGATTTCCTGGATTTCTTGGGTTGATATACAAATGTTACCTTGAGGGTTTTGGACTATTCTTTTGGAATTAATTGTTTTGGAATGGATTGTTTTGGGAATGATGTTGTCTTGGTTACGATTGCAAGTGACGCAAACATCCCAGGAAAACCATGGAACCGTGTGTTGGTAGATGACATGGGGTGAAACATAACATGGCTATCGGTTTTATCATTCCCGTGAAAACTTGAAATAGCAAACCATGTATTTTGTCTAGGTAATACTTACTCGGTTTTTCAGATCTCCTGGTGAAAAAGGAATCTTCTGGGTGTAAGATTGAGTTTGGTGGGAAGCACCGCCGTGACTGTGGAAAGTCCCCAGTCATCCCCTGTCGTGTCATGACTGGTAATCGGGCCGTCTGGTAACTGAACCGTCGATCCCTGGGAGGATCGTCCTCTCGGAAGTCCCCAGTCGTCTCTCGCTATGTCATGACTGGTAATCGGTCTGTTTAGTCGTCGATCCCTGAGAGGATCGTTTGATTCTACCGCCCTGACGTCCGGGTCGAAACATAAGATCTAGGATTTTAAAATTGACATTGTAACCGAAAGATAAATCTCCCACTGTGGTCGCCAATTGTTTGAGGGTGAAAATTGTTTCTGCTGATTTTGGTAATTTCGGGTGTGTGGGTGAGAAACGAATTTAAACCCTAAACAATGTACTGCAAGGGAGTATTTTAGATTCGAGAGATCAATCTGTACAAATACGGCCTAAACCAAGAAATGGCCGTTCCAGATTTGCTTCGGTCACAAAGTGGAGGAGAAGGGTTGGTTTTGGGGAGGGAAGCGAAGAAAGTGTTGAGACCAGAATAGTTGATTCTGGAAGAGTAGTTGTTTTACGACTTGTATCAGAAAGTGGGAAGATAACATATAGAAAGCTAGCAAATTTTTTCTGAATGTTGTATGCTCCTGACCTGAACTTGTTGTTCGGTGGAAATAGGTAATGCCTATTTATACAAGTCGAAGTGAAACGTACTCTGGTCTTATTAAGAAATGGAAAACGAGTGAGTAAATGGGAGGAGGTGGGAACCGGTAACGCCTGTAATTGATGTTCCATAAAAGAAAGCGCTTCACCATTACTCCCTGTATTTACTAACCGCCTCATCCTTATGACACTTTCTTATAACAGGCGTAGTGTACGCCGCCCGCTGTAAACCGCCAAACCAATATCTAATGAGCATCCCCGAGTTTGTGACATGCATTGATGTCTCGAGTGTTTTCGTGGAAAACATGTAGCACGTTGTTGTTTTCCGGCGAGTTGAGCTTGGGAGACTTTCCGGCTCGGTGGTGACCTTCGACGGTCGAGATTTTGCATCTTAAGAGGAAAGGTAGCCGTTGATTATTGTAACCCTTCGATTGGTAGCCAGTGGCATGAAAGCATGATCAGTATGGATTTAATATGGCCTAGTTCAGGCGCGGCCAAAAGTTAGGGTTTTGGCTTTGTTTAGGCGTGACCAAACTAGGGCCAAAGGTTTCCATGCATTAGCTGGTAATCTTGGACGGCTAAGATCTGCACCTTAGATGAAAAAGTGGTTGTTGATTGTTGCAGGCCTTCGTTTTGGTAGCCGCATACGGAAAGCTGGTATGGCGTGGCGCGGAAAGGTGGTTAGCATGCCATTGGCACATGTGGTATGGCATGCCTTCGCGCAGTTTGGCGTGGCCAAAACTAGGGTTTTGGGCCAAAGGTTACCATGCATTGTTTGGCAACCTTGGATGGCTAGGATTCGCGTCTAGGATGGAAGGGTGGTCGTTGATCGTCGCACGCATTCGTTTTGGTAGCCGCAATAGGGAAGGCCGATATGGTATGGCGCGGCAAGGAGGTTGGTATTCCATTGGCACATGTGGCATGGCATGCCTTGGCGCGGTTTTGCGTGGCCAAAAACTAGGGTTTTGGGCCAAAGGTTACCATGCGTTGTTCGGCGACCTTGGACGGCTAGGATTTGCATTTAGGATGGAAGGGTGGTCGTTGATCGTCGAACGCCTTCGTTTTGGTAGCCGCATAAGGAAGGCCGACATGGTATGGCGCGGCAAGGTGGTTGGCATGCCATGTCTTGGCGCGGTTTGGCGTGGCCAAAACTAGGGTTTTGGGCCAAAGGTTACCATGCATTGTTTGGCGACCTTGTACGGCTAGGATTTGCATATAGGATTGAAGGGTGGCCTTTGATCGTCACACGCCTTCGTTTTGGTAGCCGCATAAGGAAGGCCGGAATGGTGGGGCCAAGGAAAATGGCGCGGATGGCTTGCATAGTGGGGCCAAGTATTTGGCATGCCATTGGCGCATGGTGCGGATAGCATGGTTGGGGCCAAGGAAAGGTGTGGTGGGTTTGGCATTCCATTGGCGCATGGTGCGGATAGCATGGTTGGGGCCAAGACAAGGTATGGTTGGCTTGGCATGGTAGGGCCAAGGGTTTGGCATGCCATTAGTGCATGGTGCGGCTAGCATGGTTGGCATGCCTTGGCGCGGTAGACGTGGATGGCATGGTTTGCCATTGGCACAGTGGTGCGGCTGGCATGGTTGGCATGCCTTGGCGCGGAGATGTGGTTGGCATGGTTTGCCATTGGCACAGTGGTGCGACTGGCATGGTTGGTATGCCTTGGCGTGGAGATGTGGCTGACATGGTTTGCCATTGGCACAGTGGTGCACCTGGCATGGTTGGCATGCCTTGGCGTGGAGATGTGGCTGGCATGGTTTGCCATTGGCACAGTGGTGCGTCTGGCATGGTTGGCATGCCTTGGAGCAGTAGCATAAGAATTAAGGTTTGGCATAAATGATGTCAGTCGATGTTAAGGGTTCTGCCGTAGAACATGACCCATGTACAAAAAAAAGGTACCCCGGTAATTCTTGCGTAGGCATGCTGATTGATTCAATAAATGTGCTAATGGTCATAGTGATGTCATGTCAGTTGTACAGTTTTACGATTTTAACCCTAAGCTAAAAACCACCATCAACAATTGCATATATTTATTGCTTTTACTTAAGAAAATTTCGGTACAATTGATGTCTATTCCATTATGTGTGTATGTATGTGTGTGTGTGATTCAATTGTTTCCGGTTAAGAAAAACTACGGTTATCTTGCTGTATTGTATGGTATCAATTGTTTAGGCTTACGAAATTACAGTGCAATTGCGGTGCTTTAATGTTTATGATTGTTTTAATTGATTCCGGTTGAGATAAATAATTATGCAAGTTGATTTATTTGGTTTGTATGAATTGTTTATGGCTTGACAAAAGGTTTTCGGGATGAATTATTTAGTTCAATTCGATTCCGGATAAGAGAAACTAAGTTAATTCTGATCTTAGTTAGACTTATCAAAGTGGAGGTTTCGGTTATTCAAGTCTAAACGAATACCTTAACAAGAAATGCTAGTTAACTAACCTAGTACTTGTCTTTTTTAAAAGTGAAAGGTCTAAGTTATTATTTGAATAATTATAACTTGATGAGAAAAATAGAGTTAATTTTGATCTTTATTTTGGTCTTATCGAACAAGCGATTGTATTTGTGCAATCGGTTTAGCAAAGAAACTAAGATGCTTAGTCGATTTTTGATTTGCTAAACTGATAGACAAATTTTTGTGTCTAATTTGTCTCGATTCTATATGTTGATAGTTCTCATTCTTATATTTATTTTGGTATTTTATCTCTTTGTAGGTGTTTTTGGAGAAATAAGCTTTTGCAGCGAAATTGGCTCAAAACGTGGCATTTGAACCTCCGTAGCAGAAGTATCAGTGACATCCCAGAAATACCCCGGAGGAACCCCGAGAAAAGTGTGGAAAACATCCCAAAAAAATTACTAAACGCACCCAAGGGACAAGTGTTATACGGGCTCCAGAAGCGGATAAGGGGTGACCATTGGATAAGGGGTAACCTTTCCCCTTCACGTTCAAAAACTGAAATTGGCGGGAAATTTTGTGCATGCAACTGGCAGAGTTAGGGATTGATTTCGAAGGTTTTTTAGTGAGATTCAATCGCCATAATTGATTGGGCTGGACGTGATTCAACTAAACAAGCCTGGTATAGTCGTTTGTTTGGATCGAATTGGGCTAGAAACTGAGTTGGAGCTAAACAGGGAAAGTGTTTTTACACGGACCCTATTGAGATTATTTTTAGAAGTTCTAGAGAGACTAAAGACCTAAAAATCTTTCCAAAGATACATATCTATCTAAGGAAGAGTTTGAGACAATCGGGAAAGCTCAGAAACGCGTGGAACAATTTGGAGAAAAGATTATTGTCGTAACTGCCAAGAAAAGAAAAGAAGAGATTTCGGAGAGATTTAATCGACCTTTTTGATATAAATAGATTGGTTGGGTCATATAGAAGGGTTGTCGAGAGTTTGGGAACCGGAGGAGGGCCAGAGAAGAAGAAATCAGAGTTCGATCAAACTCTGTTTCTGCTGCTGCTGCTGAAGAACACGAAGAACGGACGTCTGAAGACAGTCGTTCTTCAACAGTGTTTACGACAAAGTTGTGGGGGTCGCAGCTGCAGTCTCAACAGCACTTCATATATATCGTTCTTCTTGTAACAGTGAACAACGCCTTTGCAACAGTTATTTCTGTTGCGATTTTTCTGTTCAATTGTTTTACTCCCTTTTAATCAACTTTTGAGCTTTATACATGTATTTTGAGATCATGATTAATATGAGGAGATAAACCCCAACACTGGGATGACGGAGGAAACCCTATTTCACGCATGTGGTAATTTTAATAATTCTTTATGACTTTTTGCACTTATTTTAATTGATTCATGATTTTCACTAATTAGTTGTGATTTCGTTTGATGGTGTATGCTTAGACGTAAGAGCTTTTGATACACCATGCTTGTGATTTACATCTAAAGTTTTAAAAATATATTTTTGGCAAAGAATAAGAGTCCATATTTTTAATATTTGAGCTATAATTGATTGGAGTTATTAATTGAGTCACATGAATGGAATTTTTGGCGTCGCCGACGCGGACTTGTATTTAGATTTGTTTTAGGTATCTTTTTATTTTTATTATTTTTTGTTCTTTTTTACGCATTTTGGTATTTTTCTATTCTTTTCAGATTTGGAGCGAACCTACAAGGGAAGAAAAAGTGTTATAAAAGGAAAGCATCGCCAAAGAAGGAAAGAAAAGAGGAATCCGAAAGGAGTGAAGAAGAAGATTTTGTATATAGTTATTTTGTTTTATTTTTAGAAACTGTAAATAGGGTGTTATTTTTGTAATTTTTCTTTTCCTTTTTGGACATTTTTATTTTTGGACTTTTTGGACATTCTTGGACATTATTTTTAAAACCCTAAGGAAGGGTTAAAAATTAAATATAAACTGTTTGCAGGGAAGGACGACAGTTACGATACTGTCTCGGCCCCTCGGGTTCGTACACTGACATCGGAGTCGGTGGCCTGAGTCGACTTCAACGGTTCATCGCCCGTCTGGTACGGGAGGTAAGACTCTATCCACCCACGAATCCCTTGTCAGTGGGTTTTATTTTGTGTGACAACTCACACCCCTGCAATAGAATGTCGAACTGGTATTACAATAGCCAATACAACGAATATCCGACTGAGTTTCAAAATGGACGTTACTACTTTGACCATAGTGTGAATAGTGGTTGGGAACATCAGCCTATTCAAGGTTATGGCTCATACCTTGATGAGCCCAATTACTATCAACACACGCACCCATACGAGCAAAATTCTTATATTTCTGCTTTAGAAGAGTCCCTCAGGAAATTAGAGGAGTCGACACGTAAGTTAGCTGAGATGAATAACTTAGTTTATGACGAAAGAGAACTTTCTATAGAGGAATCCTTCAAGTTGATAGCTGAGACGAACGAAAGAATTGCTCGAAATAATCTTAATTTCCAATACAATGATTCCAATAGTACCCTTGAAAATGAGGATAATTATTTGCATAATCAAGATGACGAGGATAAAATTGGTAACACTACATGTTTAGATGAGGTTCAACCATTTTCATGTTATTATGATGATTATGATGTGGATAATGTTGATGAAGAATTTGAAATATGTAGGCATGGTGATCAGGAATTTGTTACTCCAAATGAACTTTATGATGATAGTGTTATTTCTGGTTCAGAACCCGATAATTTTAATGATTATTCACCTATTCAAAAGGACGAGGATTTGATTAGAGATACCACTTCTTTAGATGATGTAGTATTTCCTTTTGATTACGAAGTCGATAATGGTTTAGAGGAACGAGTTTATTCTGAGAATACCGTTGTAGAGTCTAGCGATTTAGAAACAATGGTCTTAGACGAAGAAAATAAACTCGTACAACTATTAAATATGAGTGAGGATGCGTCACTTGAGTATAACCTAGAAGAAGCAATTGACTATTTTCAGGATTCCAACGATCTAGAAATTGAGGAAATTGTAGCTAGTCTATCTAGAGATACCCAAAAATATAAGTTTGGGGGTGATTATCATTCTCCATGTGCTTTAACTCTTACAAAGGTCCCTCACTTAGAACTCGACATATGTGCCTCAACCATTTTGCAAGATTATCTTCATACACGTTTTCCTGAACCTAATGATGTCCATAAAGAAGTTCAGTTGTTAGAAACCCATCCTCTGGTTGATGAGGTTAGACCAGGCTATGATACCAAGATCGACTTTGTTTTCCCACCAAATATTTTTCAACCAATTGTGGGAACGTATAAATTTCAGATGTGTCAATTATTTAGTTTTGAGACTAAACCTAATTACTTTAAGAGATTAGGGTCGATACATTTGCTTAAGATTGACCACCAGTTTCATCATGGTCGATTGTGTGAGTCAAAACTGATTGACTTTAAGGATCCTCAATTATTCAGGTTATTATTATGTCCTTCTAAATTTTTACTTGAGTTTCTTCAGACTCTAATACCTGAACCGGATCTTATCTTTGAGGAATTCCAACCCATGAAAATATTTTATTTGGACCCAGTTATAGAACCTGAACCTGAACCACAACTAGATGTAGTTGTCTTAAACAGGAAACTAGACAAGGGTGTGCTTTATTTGTTTATTTTCTTGACAGGTTGCAGATTCCTTTTATTTGTGATAGCTCTATTTGGTTTTGATTAACCATAGAAATTTTGGCTATTACTTTATGATTCTATGAGGCGACTAATTCTTTCTTAGTCTGGCTGAAGACTTTAAACTTAGCACTTCTTGGGAGGTAACCCAACATTCATGCGACACGGTAATATCTTTCCTTATCTCTTTTGCTTCAAATGGTAACAGTTTCTCCTTGTTCATGCTTTTAATTTCATCTTTAGAACATTGAGGACAATGCTAGATTTAAGTTTGGGGGTATGGGAGAAACTTTTTAGTTGCAGTATGAATAAATAAACTCCAGAGCTTAGAAATTTATGCCTATTGAGGATTGACTAACTAATCTAAGTGGATGGAAGCATTTTGATCGTAGGAGTTGAGGAACCAATCTGATTAGATGGAAACATCTAGAAGAGTCTATTCATAAAAGCACATAGCTCAGGTGTTAGAAATAACATGATAGTTTCACCATATCTCGTTGAGTCCTTTTCACTTCTATTTTTATTTTATTTTGTTTTTAAACCATGTTTCTCTAAGTGATAGGTGGGGCCCACGATTCAAGTTGTTACCAATGCTAGGGTGAATTAGAGTGATTGAGATACCATGAAAAAAAAAAAGTTGAAAAAGTTGAAAATAAATAAATTGAGACCTGACCATTTGACCAAAAAGAATAAATTCAATAAAGTCGACCACTGGTACCCTTGTATATGCCAGTTGTGTTGACCTAGAGTTAGGTTATCGACCACTGGTTCCCTTGTATATGCCAGTGTGTTGATATTAGTTAGACTAGTATCACAATACATTAGGATAGGTTCATTTTGGCGGAGGCCTTCAGATAGATATGGGAAACGCCGTTCACTTAGTAAACATCAAAACCATCTATGTTTTTCTCTATATCCATCTTCTTGATCTATCCATGTGATTAGTTTTGACTCCGGATATTGATGTCCATAGTGTGACTATCTGAGTAGAGATCTGTCACTTATATATGAATTTTAGTATGCTTGAGTGCAAACTCGTGTACAACAATTGGAATTTCGCATCAGGGTAGTTCCTCTTATAGTCAATAAGTATGCCAACCAAGGAGATTCTTTAGTGCCTTCCAAGGTTCTGCGTAGATAGCTAGGGTCTGGAGTTAAGGTTTTGTGGGTATATCTCTTGTAAGCCCTCCGGAGACTATAACTTGGCCACTAGGGTCACCTAGGGGTTTAAAGGCTTATTGCATACGCTAAATGCATTCGACGATGCCCGCGACAATGAGTTAGGATTTTGTTTTCTATTTTAGTTTTGCTCGAGGACTAGCAAATAATAAGTTTGTGGGTATTTGATAGACACATTTTTGTGTCTAATTTGTCTGATTCTATATATTGATAGTTCTCATTCTTGTATTTATTTTGGTATTTTATCTCTTTGTAGGTGTTTTTGGAGAAATAAGCTTTTGCGGCGAAATTGGCTCAAAACGTGGCATTTGAACCTCCGTAGCAGACGTACCAGTGACGTCCCAGAAATACCCCGGAGGAACCTGAGAAAAGTGTGGAAAACATTCCAAAAAAATTACTAAACGCACCCAAGGGACAAGTGTTATATGGACTCCAGAAGCGGATAAGGGGCGACCACTGAATAAGGGGTAACCTTTCCCCTTCACGTTCAAAAACTGAAATTGGCGGGAAATTTTGTGCATGCAACTGGCAGAGTTGGGGATTGAGTTCGAAGGTGTTTTAGTGAGATTCAATCGCCAGAATTGATTGGGCTGGACGTGATTCAACTAAACAAGCCTGGTATAGTCGTTTGTTTGGATCGAATTGGGCTAGAAACCGAGTTGGAGCTAAACAGGGAAAGTGTTTTTACACGGACCCTATTGAGATTATTTTTAGAAGTTCTAGAGAGACTAAAGACCTAAAAATCTTTCCAATGATACATATCTATCTAAGGAAGAGTTTGAGACAATCGGGAAAGCTCAGAAACGCGTGGAACAATTTGGAGAAAAGATTATTGCCGGAACTGCCAAGAAAAGAAAAGAAGAGATTTCGAGAATATTTCGGAGAGATTAATCGGCCTTTTTGATATAAATAGATTGGTTGGGTCATATAGAAGGGTTGTCGAGAGTTTGGGAACCGGAGGAGGGCCAGAGAAGAAGAAATCAGAGTTCGATCAAACTCTGTTTCTGCTGCTGCTGCTGAAGAACACGAAGAACGGACGTCTGAAGACAGTCGTTCTTCAACAGTGTTTACGACAAAGTTGTGGGGGTCGCAGCTGCAGTCTCAACAGCACTTCATATATATCGTTCTTCTTGTAACAGTGAACAACGCCTTTGCAACAGTTATTTCTGTTGCGATTTTTCTGTTCAATTGTTTTACTCCCTTTTAATCAACTTTTGAGCTTTATACATGTATTTTGAGATCATGATTAATATGAGGATCTAAACCCCAACTCTGGGATGACGGAGGAAACCCTATTTCACGCATGTGGTAATTTTAATAATTCTTTATGACTTTTTGCACTTATTTTAATTGATTCATGATTTTCGCTAATTAGTTGTGATTTCGTTTGATGGTGTATGCTTAGACGTAAGAGATTTTGATACACCATGCTTGTGATTTACATCTAAAGTTTTAAAAATATATTTTTGGCAAAGAATAAGAGTCCATATTTTTAATATTTGAGCTATAATTGATTGGATTTATTAATTGAGTCACATGAATGGAATTTGGTGGAATCCTGAATCTCAGTACCTCTCGATACTGTGACAACTTTCCTTGTACATATTATATTAAGTCTAAAATCGAATCTCAACAAGTACGAGAAACAAACACTTTACTTACCACTACAAAACTACACCAATTTTTGGCGTCGCCGACGCGGACTTGTATTTAGATTTGTTTTAGGTATCTTTTTATTTTTATTATTTTTTGTTCTTTTTTACGCATTTTGGTATTTTTGTATTCTTTTCAGATTTGGAGCGAACCTACAAGGGAAGAAAAAGTGTTATAAAAGGAAAGCATCGCCAAAGAAGGAAAGAAAAGAGGAATCCGAAAGGAGTGAAGAAGAAGATTTTGTATATAATTATTTTGTTTTATTTTTAGAAACTGTAAATAGGGTGTTATTTTTGTAATTTTTCTTTTCCTTTTTGGACATTTTTATTTTTGGACTTTTTGGTCATTCTTGGACATTATTTTTAAAACCCTAAGGAAGGGTTAAAAATTAAATATAAACTGTTTGCAGGGAAGGACGACAGTTACGATACTGTCTCGGCCCCTCGGGTTCGTACACTGACATCGGAGTCGGTGGCCCCTCGGGTTCGTACACTGACATCGGAGTCGACTTCAACGGTTCATCGCCCGTCTGGTACGGGAGGTAAGACTCTATCCACCCACGAATCCCCTGTCAGTGGGTTTTATTTTGTGTGACAACTCACACCCCTGCAATAGAATGTCGAACTGGTATTACAATAGCCAATACAACGAATATCCGACTGAGTTTCAAAATGGACGTTACTACTTTGACCATAGCGTGAATAGTGGTTGGGAACATCAGCCTTTTCAAGGTTATAGCTCATACCTTGATGATCCCAATTACTATCCACACACGCACCCATACGAGCAAAATTCTTATATTTCTCTTTTAGAAGAGTCCCTCAGGAAATTAGAGGATTCGACTCGTAAGTTAGCTGAGATGAATAACTTAGTTTATGACGAAAGAGAACTTTGTATAGAGGAATCCTTCAAGCTGATAACCGAGACGAACGAAAGAATTGCTAGAAATAATCTTAATTTCCAATACAGTGATTCCAATAGTACCCTTGAAAATGAGGATAGTTATTTGCATAATCAAGATGACGAGGATAAAATTGGTAACACTACTTGTTTAGATGAGGTTCAACCATTTTCATGTTATTATGATGATTATGATGTGGATAATGTTGATGAAGAATTTGAAATATGTAGGCATAGTGATCAGGAATTTGTTACTCCAAATGAACTTTATGATGATAGTGTTATTTCTGGTTCAGATCCCGATAAGTTTAATGATTATTCACCTATTCAAAAGGACGAGGATTTGATTAAAGATACCACTTCTTTAGATGATGTAGTATTTCCTTTTGATTACGAAGTCGATAACGGTTTAGAGGAACGAGTTTATTCTGAGAATACCGTTGTAGAGTCTAGCGATTTAGAAACAATAGTCTTAGACGAAGAAAATGAACTTGTACAACGATTAAATATGCATGAGGATGCGTCACTTGTGTATAACCTAGAAGAACCAATTGACTATTTTCAGGATTCCAACGATCTAGAAATTGAGGAAATTGTAGCTAGTCTATCTAGAGATACCCAAAAATATAAGTTTGGGGGTGATTATCATTCTCCATGTGCTTTAACTCTTACAAAGGTCCCTCACTTAGGACTCGCCATATGTGCCTCAACCATTTTGCAAGATTATCTTCATACACGTTTTCCTGAACCTAGTGATGTCCAAAAGGAAGTTCAGTTGTTAGAAACCCATCCTCTGGTTGATGAGGTTAGACCAAGCTATGATACCAAGATCGACTTTGTTTTCCCACCAAATATTTTTCAACCAATTGTGGGAACGCATAAATTTCAGATGTGTCAATTATTTAGTTTTGAGACTAAACCTAATTACTTTAAGAGATTAGGGTCGATACATTTGCTTAAGATTGACCGCCAGTTTCATCGTGGTCGATTGTGTGAGTCAAAACTGATTGACTTTAAGGATCCTCAATTATTCAGGTTATTATTATGTGCTTTTAAATTTTTACTTGAGTTTCTTCAGACTCTAATACCTGAACCGGATCTTAGCTTTGAGGAATTCCAACCCATGAAAATATTTTATTTGGACCCAGTTATAGAACCTGAACCTGAACCACAGCTAGATGTAGTTGTCTTAAACAGGAAACTAGACAGGGGTGTGCTTTATTTGTTTATTTTCTTGACAGGTTGCAGATTCCTTTTATTTGTGATAGCTCTATTTGGTTTTGATAACCCACGGAAATTTCGGCTATTACTTTATGATTCTATGAGGCAACTAATCCTTTCTTAGTCTGGCTGAAGACTTTAAACTTAGCACTTCTTGGGAGTTAACCCAACATTCATGCGACATGGTAATATCTTTCCTTATCTCTTTTGCTTCAAATGGTAACAGTTTCTCCTTGTTCATGCTTTTAATTTCATCTTTAGAACATTGAGGACAATGTTAGATTTAAGTTTGGGGGTATGGGAGAAACTTTTTAGTTGCAGTATGAATAAATAAACTCCAGAGCTTAGAAATTTATGCCTATTGAGGATTGACTAACTAATCTAAGTGGATGGAAGCATTTTGATCGTAGGAGTTGAGGAACCAATCTGATTAGATGGAAACATCTAGAAGAGTCTATACATAAAATCACAGAGCTCAGGTGTTAGAAATAATATGATAGTTTCACCATATCTCGTTGAGTCCTTTTCACTTCTATTTTTATTTTATTTTGTTTTTAAACCATGTTTCTCTAAGTGATAGGTGGGGCCCATGATTCAAGTTGTTACCAATGCTAGGGTGAATTAGAGTGATTGAGATACCATGAAAAAAAAAGTTGAAAAAGTTAAAAAAAAAAAAAAATTTGAGACCAGACCATTTGACCAAAAGGAATAAATTCAATAAAGTCGACCACTGGTACCCTTGTATATGCCAGTTGTGTTGACCTAGAGTTAGGTTATCGACCACTGGTTCCCTTGTATATGCCAGTGTGTTGATATTAGTTAGACTAGTATCTCAATCCATTAGGATAGGTTCATTTTGGCGGAGGCCTTCAGAAAGATATGGGAAATACCTTTCACTTAGTAAACATCAAAACCATCTATGTTTTTCTCTATATCCATCTTCTTGATCTATCCATGTGATTAGTTTTGACTCCGGATATTGATGTCCATAGTGCGACTATCTGAGTAGAGCTCTGTCACTTATATATGAATTTTAGTATGCTTGAGTGCAAACTCGTGTACAACAATTGGAATTTCGCATCAGGGTACTTCCTCTTATAGTCAATAAGTATGCCAACCAAGGAGATTCTTTAGTGCCTTCCAAGGTTCTGCGTAGATAGCTAGGGTCTGGAGTAAAGGTTTTGTGGGTATATCTCTTGTAAGTCCTCACTATAACTCGTCCACTAGGGACACCTAGGGGTTTAAAGGCTTATTGCATACGCTAAATGCAATCGACGATGCCTGCGACAGTGGTTAGGATTTTGTTTTCTATTTTAGTTTTGCTCGAGGACTAGCAAATAATAAGTTTGTGGGTATTTGATAGACACATTTTTGTGTCTAATTTGTCTCGATTCTATATATTGATAGTTCTCATTCTTGTATTTATTTTGGTATTTTATCTCTTTGTAGGTGTTTTTGGAAAAATAAGCTTTTGCGGCGAAATTGGCTCAAAACGTGGCATTTGAACCTCCGTAGCAGACGTACCAGTGACATCCCAGAAATACCCCGGAGGAACCCCGAAAAAAGTGTAGAAAACATCCCAAAAAAATTACTAAACGCACCCAAGGGACAAGTGTTATACGGACTCCAGAAGCGGATAAGGGGCGACCACTGGATAAGGGGTAACCTTTCCCATTCACGTTCAAAAACTGAAATTGGCGGGAAGTTTTGTGCATGCAAGTGACATAGTTGGGGATTGATTTCGAAGGTGTTTTAGTGAGATTCAATCGCCAGAATTGATTGGGATGGACGTGATTCAACTAAACAAGCCTGGTATAGTCGTTTGTTTGGATCGAATTGAGCTAGAAACCGAGTTGGAGGTAAACAGGGAAAGTGTTTTTACACGGACCCTATTGAGATTATTTTTAGAAGTTCTATAGAGACTAAAGACCTAAAAATCTTTCCAAAGATACATATCTATCTAAGGAAGAGTTTGAGACAATCGGGAAAGCTCAGAAACGCGTGGAACAATTTGGAGAAAAGATTATTGCCGTAACTGCC
The DNA here is from genome assembly GCF_003573695.1 of Papaver somniferum. Lineage (NCBI taxonomy): Eukaryota > Viridiplantae > Streptophyta > Magnoliopsida > Ranunculales > Papaveraceae > Papaver > Papaver somniferum. The sequence goes on from NC_039365.1 coordinate 53,070,083, forward strand.
AAGAAAAGGAAAGAAGAGATTTCGAGAAGATTTTGGAGAGATTTAATCGGCCTTTTTGATATAAATAGATTGGTTGGGTCATATATAAGGGGTGTCGAGAGTTTGGGAACCGGAGGAGGGCAAGAGAAGAAGAAATCAGAGTTCGATCAAACTCTGTTTCTGTTGCTGCTGCTGCTGCTGAAGAACACGAAGAACGGACATCTGAAGACAGTCGTTCTTCAACAGTGTTTACGACAAAGTTGTGGGGGTCGCAGCTGCAGTCTCAACAGCACTTCATATATATCGTTCTTCTTGTAACAGTGAACAACGCCTTTGCAACAGTTATTTCTGTTGCGATTTTTCTGATCAATTGTTTTACTCCCTTTTAATCAACTTTTGAGCTTTATACATGTATTTTGAGATCATGATTAATATGAGAAGCTAAACCCCAACACTGGGATGACGGAGGAAACCCTATTTCACGCATGTGGTAATTTTAATAATTCTTTATGACTTTTTGCACTTATTTTAATTGATTCATGATTTTCACTAATTAGTTGTGATTTCGTTTGATGGTGTATGCTTAGACGTAAGAGCTTTTGATACACCATGCTTGTGATTTACATCTAAAGTTATAAAAATCTATTTTTGGCAAAGAATAAGAGTCCATATTTTTAATATTTGAGCTATAATTGATTGGAGTTATTAATTGAGTCACATGAATGGAATTTGGTGGAATCCTGAATCTCAGTATCTCTCGATACTGTGACAGCTTTCCTTCTACATATTATATTAAGTCTAAAATCGAATCTCAACAAGTCCGAGAAACGAACACTTTACTTACCACTACAAAACTACACCAATTTTTGGCGTCGCCGACGCGGACTTGTATTTAGATTTGTTTTAGGTTTCTTTTTATTTTTATTATTTTTTGTTCTTTTTTACGCGTTTTGGTATTTTTCGATTCTTTTCAGATTTGGAGCGAAGCTACAAGGGAAGAAAAAGTGTTATAAAAGGAAAACATCGCCAAAGAAGGAAAGAAAAGAGGAATCCGAAAGGAGTGAAGAAGAAGATTTTGTATATAGTTATTTTGTTTTATTTTTAGAAATTGTAAATAGCGTGTTATTTTTGTAATTTTTCTTTTCCTTTTTGGCAATTTTTATTTTTGGACTTTTTGGACATTCTTGGACATTATTTTTAAAAACCTAAGGAAGGGTTAAAAATTAAATATAAACTGTTTGTAGGGAAGGACGACAGTTACGATACTGTCTCGGCCCCTCGAGTTCGTACACTGACATCGGAGTCGGTGGCCTGAGTCGACTTCAACGGTTCATCGCCCGTCTGGTACGGGAGGTAAGACTCTATCCACCCACGAATCCCCTGTCAGTGGGTTTTATTTTGTGTGACAACTCACACCCCTGCAATAGAATGTCGAACTGGTATTACAATAGTCAATACAAAGAATATGCGACTGAGTTTCAAAATGGACGTTACTACTTTGACCATAGTGTGAATAGTGGTTGGGAACATCAGCCTTTTCAAGGTTATGGCTCATACCTTGATGATCCCAATTACTATCCACACACGCACCCATACGAGCAAAATTCTTATATTTCTCTTTTAGAAGAGTCCCTCAGGAAATTAGAGGATTCGACTCGTAAGTCAGCTGAGATGAATAACTTAGTTTATGACGAAAGAGAACTTTCTATAGAGGAATCCTTCAAGCTGATAGCCGAGACGAACAAAAGAATTGCTCGAAATAATCTTAATTTCCAATATAGTGATTCCAATAGTACCCTTGAAAATGAGGATAGTTATTTGCATAATCAAGATGACGAGGATAAAATTGGTAACACTACTTGTTTAGATGAGGTTCAACCATTTTCATGTTATTATGATGATTATGATGTGGATAATGTTGATGAAGAGTTTGAAATATGTAGGCATAGTGATCAGGAATTTGTTACTCCAAATGAACTTTATGATGATAGTGTTATTTCTGGTTCAGATCCCGATAATTTTAATGATTATTCACCTATTCAAAAGGACGAGGATTTGATTAGAGATACCACTTCTTTAGATGATGTAGTATTTCCTTTTGATTACGAAGTCGATAATGGTTTAGAGGAACGAGTTTATTCTGAGAATACCGTTTTAGAGTCTAGCGATTTAGAAACAATGGTCTTAGATGAAGAAAATGAACTCGTACAACTATTAAATATGAGTGAGGATGCGTCACTTGAGTATAACCTAGAATAATTAATTGACTATTTTCAGGATTCCAACGATTTAGAAATTGAGGAAATTGTAGCTAGTTTATCTAGAGATACCCAAAAATATAAGTTTGGGGGTGATTATCATTCTCCATGTTCTTTAACTCTTACAAAGGTCCCTCACTTAGGACTCGACATATGTGCCTCAACCATTTTGCAAGATTATCTTCATACACGTTTTCCTGAACCTATTGATGTCCATAAGGAAGTTCAGTTGTTAGAAACCCATACTCTGGTTGATGAGGTTAGACCATGCTATGATACCAAGATCGACTTTTGTTTCCCACCAAATATTTTTCAACCAATTGTGGGAACGTATAAATTTCAGATGTGTCAATTATTTAGTTTTGAGACTAAACCTAATTACTTTAAGAGATTAGGGTCGATACATTTGCTTAAGATTGACCACCAGTTTCATCGTGGTCGATTGTGTGAGTCAAAACTGATTGACTTTAAGGATCCTCAATTATTCAGGTTATTATTATGTGCTTTTAAATTTTTACTTGAGTTTCTTCAGACTCTAATACCTGAACCGGATCTTAGCTTTGAGGAATTCCAACCCATGAAAATATTTTATTTGGACCCAGTTATAGAACCTGAACCTGAACCACAGCTAGATGTAGTTGTCTTAAACAGGAAACTAGACAAGGGTGTGCTTTATTTGTTTATTTCTTGACAGGTTGCATATTCTTTTATTTGTAGCTCTATTTGGTTTTGATGACCCACAAAATTTCGGCTATTACTTTATGATTCTATGGAGACTAAATCCTTTCTTAGTCTGGCTGAAGACTTTAAACTTAGCACTTCTTGGGAGGTAACCCAACATTCATGCGACACGGTAATATCTTTCCTTATCTCTTTTGCTTCAAATGGTAACAGTTTCTCCTTGTTCACGCTTTTAATTTCATCTTTAGAACATTGAGGACAATGTTAGATTTAAGTTCGGTGGTATGGGAGAAACTTTTTAGTTGCAGTATGAATAAATAAACTCCAGAGCTTAGAAATTTATGCCTATTGAGGATTGACTAACTAATCTAAGTGGATGGAAGCATTTTGATCGTAGGAGTTGAGGAACCAATCTGATTAGATGGAAACATCTAGAAGAGTCTATACATAAAATCACAGAGCTCAGGTGTTAGAAATAACATGATAGTTTCACCATATCTCGTTGAGTCCTTTTCACTTCTATTTTTATTTTATTTTGTTTTTAAACCATGTTTCTCTAAGTGATAGGTGGGGCCCACGATTCAAGTTGTAACCAATGCTAGGGTGAATTAGAGTGATTGAGATACCATGAAAAAAAAAAGTTGAAAAAGTTGAAAAAAAAAAGAAAATTGAGACCAGACCATTTGACCAAAAGGAATAAATTCAATAAAGTCGACCACTGGTACCCTTGTATATGCCAGTTGTGTTGACCTAGAGTTAGGTTATCGACCACTGGTTCCCTTTTATATGCCAGTGTGTTGATATTAGTTAGGCTAGTATCTAAATCCATTAGGATAGGTTCATTTTGGCGGAGGCCTTCAGACAGATATGGGAAACGCCGTTCACTTAGTAAACATCAAAACCATCTATGTTTTTCTCTATATCAATCTTCTTGATCTATCCATGTGATTAGTTTTGACTCCGGATATTGATGTCCATAGTGCGACTATCTGAGTAGAGCTCTGTCACTTATATATGAATTTTAGTATGCTTGAGTGCAAACTCGTGTACAACAATTGGAATTTCGCATCAGGGTACTTCCTCTTATAGTCAATAAGTATGCCAACCAAGGAGATTCTTTAGTGCCTTCCAAGGTTCTGCGTAGATAGCTAGGGTCTGGAGTAAAGGTTTTGTGGGTATATCTCTTGTAAGTCCTCACTATAACTCGTCCACTAGGGACACCTAGGGGTTTAAAGGCTTATTGCATACGCTAAATGCAATCGACGATGCCTGCGACAGTGGTTAGGATTTTGTTTTCTATTTTAGTTTTGCTCGAGGACTAGCAAATAATAAGTTTGTGGGTATTTGATAGACACATTTTTGTGTCTAATTTGTCTCGATTCTATATATTGATAGTTCTCATTCTTGTATTTATTTTGGTATTTTATCTCTTTGTAGGTGTTTTTGGAGAAATAAGCTTTTGCGGCGAAATTGGCTCAAAACGTGGCATTTGAACCTCCGTAGCAGACGTACCAGTGACATCCCAGAAATACCCCGGAGGAACCCCGAGAAAAGTGTGGAAAACATCCCAAAAAATTACTAAACGCACCCAAGGGACAAGTGTTATACGGACTCCAGAAGCGGATAAGGGTCGACCACTGGATAAGGGGTAACCTTTCCCCTTCACGTTCAAAAACTGAAATTGGCGGGAAATTTTGTGCATGCAACTGACAAAGTTGGGGAAGGTGTTTTAGTGAGATTCAATCGCCAGAATTGATTGGGCTGGACGTGATTCAACTAAACAAGCCTGGTATAGTCGTTTGTTTGGATAGAATTAGGATAGAAACCGAGTTGGAGCTAAACACGGAAAGTGTTTTTACACGGACCCTATTGAGATTATTTTTAGAAGTTCTAGAGAGACTAAAGACCTAAAAATCTTTTCAAAGATACGTATCTATCTAAGGAAGAGTTTGAGACAATCGGGAAAGCTCAGAAACGCATGGAAAAATTTGGAGAAAAGATTATTGTCGTAACTGCCAAGAAAAGAAAAGAAGAGATTTCGAGAAGATTTTGGAGAGATTTAATCGGCCTTTTTGATATAAATAGATTGGTTGGGTCATATAGAAGGGGTATCGAGAGTTTGGGAACCGGAGGAGGGCCAGAGAAAAAGAAACCAGAGTTCGATCAAACTCTGTTTCTGCTGTTGCTGCTGCTGCTGAAGAACACGAAGAACGGACATCTGAAGACAGTCGTTCTTCAACAGTGTTTACGACAAAGTTGTGGGGGTCGCAGCTGCAGTCTCAACAACACTTCATATATATCGTTCTTCTTGTAACAGTGAACAACGCCTTTGCAACAGTTATTTCTGTTGCGATTTTTTTGTTCAATTGTTTTACTCCCTTTTAATCAACTTTTGAGCTTTATACATGTATTTTGAGATCATGATTAATATGAGGAGCTAAACCCCAACACTGGGATGACGGAGGAAACCCTATTTCACGCATGTGGTAATTTTAATAATTCTTTATGACTTTTTGCACTTATTTTAATTGATTCATGATTTTCACTAATTAGTTGTGATTTCGTTTGATGGTGTATGCTTAGACGTAAGAGCTTTTGATACACCATGCTTGTGATTTACATCTAAAGTTTTAAGAATCTATTTTTGGCAAAGAATAAGAGTCCATATTTTTAATATTTGAGCTATAATTGATTGGAGTTATTAATTGAGTCACATGAATGGAATTTGGTGGAATCCTGAATCTCAGTACCTCTCGATACTGTGACAGCTTTCCTTGTACATATTATATTAAGTCTAAAATCGAGTCTCAACAAGTCCGAGAAACGAACACTTTACTTACCACTACAAAGCTACACCAATTTTTGGCGCCGCCGACGCGGACTTGTATTTAGATTTGTTTTAGGTTTCTTTTTATTTTTATTATTTTTTGTTCTTTTTTACGCGTTTTGGTATTTTTCGATTCTTTTCAGATTTGGAGCGAAGCTACAAGGGAAGAAAAAGTGTTATAAAAGGAAAGCATCGCCAAAGAAGGAAAGAAAAGAGGAATCCGAAAGGAGTGAAGAAGAAGATTTTGTATATAGTTATTTTGTTTTATTTTTAGAAACTGTAAATAGCGTGTTATTTTTGTAATTTTTCTTTTCCTTTTTGGACATTTTTATTTTTGGACTTTTTGGACATTCTTGGACATTATTTTTAAAACCCTAAGGAAGGGTTAAAAATTAAATATAAACTGTTTGCAGGGAAGGACGACAATTACGATACTGTCTCGGCCCCTCGAGTTCGTACACTGACATCAGAGTCGGTGGCCTGAGTCGACTTCAACGGTTCATCGCCCGTCTGATACGGGAGGTAAGACTCTATCCACTCACGAATCCCCTGTCAGTGGGTTTTATTTTGTGTGACAACTCACACCCCTGTAATAGAATGTCGAACTGGTATTACAATAGCCAATACAACGAATATCCGACTGAGTTTCAAAATGGACGTTACTACTTTGACCATAGTGTGAATAGTGGTTGGGAACATCATCCTTTTCAAGGTTATGGCTCATACCTTGATGATCCCAATTACTATCCACACACGCACCCATACGAGCAAAATTCTTATATTTCTCTTTTGGAAGAGTCCCTCAGGAAATTAGAGGAGTCGACACGTAAGTTAGCTGAGATGAATAACTTAGTTTATGACGAAAGAGAACTTTCTATAGAGGAATCCTTCAAGCTGATAGGTGAGACGAACGAAAGAATTGCTCGAAATAATCTTAATTTCCAATATAGTGATTCCAATAGTACCCTTGAAAATGAGGATAGTTATTTGCATAATCAAGATGACGAGGATAAAATTGGTAACACTACTTGTTTAGATGAGGTTCAACCATTTTCATGTTATTATGATGATTATGATGTGGATAATGTTGATGAAGAATTTGAAATATGTAGGCATAGTGATCAGGAATTTGTTACTCCAAATGAACTTTATGATGATAGTGTTATTTCTGGTTCAGATCCCGATAATTTTAATGATTATTCACCTATTCAAAAGGACAGGGATTTTATTAGAGATACCACTTCTTTAGATGATGTAGTATTTCCTTTTGATTACGAAGTCGATAATGGTTTAGAGGAACGAGTTTATTCTTAGAATACCATTGTAGAGTCTAGCGATTTAGAAACAATGGTCTTAGACGAAGAAAATGAACTCGTACAACTGTTAAATATGAGTGAGGATGCGTCACTTGAGTATAACCTAGAAGAATCAATTGACTATTTTCAGGATTCCAACGATCTAGAAATTGAGGAAATTGTAGCTAGTCTATCTAGAGATACCCAAAAATATAAGTTTGGGGGTGATTATCATTCTCCATGTGCTTTAACTCTTACAAAGGTCCCTCACTTAGGACTCGACATATGTTCCTCAACCATTTTGCAAGATTATCTTCATACACGTTTTCCTGAACCTAATGATGTCCATAAGGAAGTTCAGTTTTTAGAAACCCATCCTATGGTTGATGAGGTTAGACCAGGCTATGATACCAAGATCGACTTTGTTTTCCCACCAAATATTTTTCAACTAATTGTGGGAACGTATAAATTTCAGATGTGTCAATTATTTAGTTTTGAGACTAAACCTAATTACTTTAAGAGATTAGGGTCGATACATTTGCTTAAGATTGATCGCCAGTTTCATCGTGGTCGATTGTGTGAGTCAAAACTGATTGACTTTAAGGATCCTCAATTATTCAGGTTATTATTATGTGCTTTTAAATTTTTACTTGAGTTTCTTCAGACTCTAATACCTGAACCGGATCTTAGCTTTGAGGAATTCCAACCCATGAAAATATTTTATTTGGACCCAGTTATAGAACCTGAACCTGAACCACAGCTAGATGTAGTTGTCTTAAACAGGAAACTAGACAAGGGTGTGCTTTATTTGTTTATTTTCTTGACAGGTTGCATATTCTTTTTATTTGTGATAGCTCTATTTGGTTTTGATGACCCACAGAAATTTCGGCTATTACTTTATGATTCTATGAGGCAACTAATCCTTTCTTAGTCTGGCTGAAGACTTTAAACTTAGCACCAACATTCATGCGACATGGTAATATCTTTCCTTATCTCTTTTGCTTCAAATGGTAACAGTTTCTCCTTGTTCATGCTTTTAATTTCATCTTTAGAACATTGAGGACAATGTTAGATTTAAGTTCGGGGGTATGGGAGAAACTTTTTAGTTCCAGTATGAATAAATAAACTCCATAGCTTAGAAATTTATGCCTATTGAGGATTGACTAACTAATCTAAGTGGATGGAAGCATTTTGATCTTAGGAGTTGAGGAACCAATCTGATTAGATGGAAACATCTAGAAGAGTCTATTCATAAAAGCACAGAGCTCAGGTGTTAGAAATAACATGATAGTTTCACCATATCTCGTTGAGTCCTTTTCACTTCTATTTTTTTTTTTTTTAAACCATGTTTCTCTAAGTGATAGGTGGGGCCCACGATTCAAGTTGTTACCAATGCTATGGTGAATTAGAGTGATTGAGATACCATGAAAGAAAAAAAAAAAGTTGAAAAAGTTGAAAAAAAAAAAGAAAAAAAAAAAAAAAAATTAAGACCAGACCATTTGACCAAAAGGAATAAATTCAATAAAGTCGACCACTGGTACCCTTGTATATGCCAGTTGTGTTGACCTAGAGTTAGGTTATCGACCACTGGTTCCCTTGTATATGCCAGTATGTTGATATTAGTTAGACTAGTATCTAAATCCGTTAGGATAGGTTCATTTTGGCGGAGGCCTTCAGACAGATATGGGAAACGCCGTTCACTTAGTAAACATCAAAACCATCTATGTTTTTCTCTATATCCATCTTCTTGATCTATCCATGTGATTAGTTTTGACTCCGGATATTGATGTCCATAGTGCGACTATCTGAGTAGAGCACTGTCACTTATATATGAATTTTAGTATGCTTGAGTGCAAACTCGTGTACAACAATTGGAATTTCGCATCAGGGTACTTCCTCTTATAGTCAATAAGTATGCCAACCAAGGAGATTCTTTAGTGCCTTCCAAGGTTCTGCGTAGATAGCTAGGGTCTGGAGTAAAGGTTTTGTGGGTATATCTCTTGTAAGTCCTCCCGAGACTATAAATCGTCCACTAGGGACACCTAGGGGTTTAAAGTCTTATTGCATACGCTAAATGCAATCGACGATGCCTGCGACAGTGAGTTAAGATTTTGTTTTCTATTTTAGTTTTGTTCGAGGACTAGCAAATAATAAGTTTGGGGGTATTTGATAGATACCTTTTTGTGTCTAATTTGTCTCGATTCTATATATTGATAGTTCTCATTCTTGTATTTATTTTGGTATTTTATCTCTTTGTAGGTGTTTTTGGAGAAATAAGCTTTTGCGGCGAAATTGGCTCAAAACGTGGCATTTGAACCTCCGTAGCAGACGTACCAGTGACATCCCAGAAATACCCCGGAGGAACCCCGAGAAAAGTGTGGAAAACATCCCAAAAAAATTACTAAACGCACCCAAGGGACAAGTGTTATACGGACTCCAGAAGCGGATAAGGGGCGACCACTGGATACGGGGTAACCTTTCCCCTTCACGTTCAAAAACTGAAATTGGCGGGAAATTTTGTGCATGCAACTGACAGAGTTGGGGATTGATTTCGAAGGTGTTTTAGTGAGATTCAATCGCCAGAATTGATTGGGCTGGACGTGATTCAACTAAACAAGCCTGGTATAGTCGTTTGTTTGGATCGAATTGGGCTAGAAACCGAGTTGGAGCTAAACAGGGAAAGTGTTTTTACACGGACCCTATTGAGATTATTTTTAGAAGTTCTAGAGAGACTAAAGACCTAAAAATCTTTCCAAAGATACATATCTATCTAAGGAAGAGTTTGAGACAATCGGGAAAGCTCAGAAACGCGTGGAACAATTTAGAGAAAAGATTATTGCCGTAACTTCTAAGAAAAGAAAAGAAGAGATTTTGAGAAGATTTTGGAGAGATTTAATCTTCCTTTTGATATAAATAGATTGGTTGGGTCATATAGAAGGGGTGTCGAGAGTTTGGGAATCGGAGGAGGGCCAGAGAAGAAGAAATCAGAGTTCGATCAAACTCTGTTTCTGCTGCTGCTGCTGAAGAACACGAAGAACGGACGTCTGAAGACAATCGTTCTTCAACAGTGTTTACGACAAAGTTGTGGGGGTCGCAGCTGCAGTCTCAACAACACTTCATATATATCGTTCTTCTTGTAACAGTGAACAACGCCTTTGCAACAGTTATTTCTGTTGCGATTTTTCTGTTCAATAGTTTACTCCCTTTTAATCAACTTTTGAGCTTTATACATGTATTTTGAGATCATGATTAATATGAGGATCTAAACCCCAACACTGGGATGACGGAGGAAACCCTATTTCAGGCATGTGGTAATTTTAATAATTCTTTATGACTTTTGCACTTATTTTAATTGATTCATGATTTTCACTAATTAGTTGTGATTTCGTTTGATGGTGTATGCTTAGACGTAAGAGCTTTTGATACACCATGCTTGTGATTTACATCTAAAGTTTTAAAAATCTATTTTTGGCAAAGAATAAGAGTCCATATTTTTAATATTTGAGCTATAATTGATTGGAGTTATTAATTGAGTCACATGAATGGAATTTGGTGGAATCCTGAATCTCAGTACCTCTCGATACTGTGACAGCTTTCCTTGTACATATTATATTAAGTCTAAAATCGAATCTCAACAAGTCCGAGAAACGAACACTTTACTTACCACTACAAAACTACACCATAAACTATTAAGGAAAATTTCTTCGGGAAATTGTTTCATTGGTAACATATGAAAACAAAATTACTTTGTATTTTCGTTTTTGATATTGGTTATCTAAAATGGTGGGTGGAACCCTCGTGCTTAATTCTTATAGGTTTGCAAGTCTTTTGAGATTTGTAAGATCCTTTCGGTTTGTCCTTTATTTGCTCGTACCTTTGTCATTTTGTGACAAAGGGGGAGAAATATATGGAGCAAACAAGTGATATTAGTATTGATTTATATTGATTTGGTATCACTAACGAAAGGACAATGGTGCTTTAACGTTTTATCTAATGAAAAGAGTACACTATAGACTAAGGGAAAGTAGAATATCATATTGATAAAGGAAATAACAAAGACGTGCGGATTGAAAATATACATATCTTACCTTTAGGAGGAGTATTAGCTTTGTTATTATAATGTCAACAACGGCATTTATGGATTGAATGTATACATGTTATTGTGTTGTTGAATTTTGGAATCAAGCGTATGTGTAATGAATTCTTGTAATTTGTTTATCCATATGATGTAAGGGTTTTGTCACTAAAATTGACAAAGGGGGAGATTGTTAGAGCATAACTCGGTTGAACTCACCAAGCGTTGGTATGTCAAGATTGGTTGTCATATTTTAGTGAACCAAAACTCATTTAAAGAGTCGCTTGATTATATGCTAGAGTCAACTTCGTATATGTTAGCTTGAAAGTATTAGGATATGAGACATTACAAGTATTACGTGAAGACTTGAAAAAGAGAAGAAGTAAGGAGCTACAACGAAGACATCATCCTTCCTCTTGAGGTTAGTAATATTTGACTTGAATTGTTTCATTCCTTAACGTACATTTCAAGTCATGCATATTGAAAACAGAATTGCGAAGATGTGAATTATTATACTCTAGTTAGACGTAGTATTAAGGAATACAATACGAAGTATAACGCTTATCTTTTGAACTTTGTATATAAGACATTGACATAATCGTATGAATGCTATTGTGATTATGTATGGGTATGGGTGGAGATTTCTTCCTAGGAAACAATGTTTTACATTCGTTTAAAGGAAGTAAATTCATAAACTTGTTTTGTGAATTGAAAGGGAAATCACTAGGCTTATTGGTATTTTTTATTTATTGCAAATCATTGGATTAACAATATGTGTGATTAGTATAACTGCTCATGACTTGTTTATGTTCTTGGTAAAACTATTCACATGGCCTGAATTTTGTATTGGTATGACTTTAATTAGTGAAACGGATCTTAAGTAATCACCTGAGATGGTATGATCAATTTTTTGTAATTGGTATGACCATCCCTAGACATTGGGGAACCGATCCTAGTAAGAGGTGCAACCGATCACAAAAGGGGAATCGATCCTTGTAAGAGGTGCAACAATTTTTTAGTTATTGGGGAACCGATCCTATGAACATGTGAACCCAATATAAGTTACATACCGTATATATGTGGTAACCGATCCTAGTACCTAGTCAACCAAATTTTGAAAAGCTAGTGTGACCGATCCTAGTACCCACATGGAAGTAGAACCGAAACTTGTTTTGGTATAACCGTGAAACCCATGATTGGTGAATGAGTGTTCTTGATCAATCACATAGTTCTTGGAAGTCAGATGAACCAATTCTAAACTTGTTTGGAAGTGTGGCTATGGATGGGGAAAAACTGTTTGCTGGTTTTTTAGGATATGAGGGAATCACCATGCGATGGAGATTCCTCGAACCGACCAAACTGCTCAACCTCACACAGATGCACTGCAAAGGGAGTGCTTAGATTCGAGAGATCAATCTGTAGGACTCCGGCCTAAATCAAGCCAATGGCTGTTCTATATTCGGTTCGGTCGCAAAGAGGGAAAAGGGTTGATCTGTAGGAGGGAAGCTGAGAATTGTGTGGGATCAATGATGATCAAGAATTGTGGATGTGTTGAAGGTTTCTGCAATTTGGTGAACTTCTGAAGTTGAGTTCTGTGAATAAGTTTCTAATCGAGTTTGTGTATACGAATATCGATGATGATAATGATGATCACCGGTTGTCCTCGATTTGGACTTATTTATATTGCAAGAATGATGAACACCCTGATCCCTGTAAGTGTGACGGTTTCTTGAGTGAAAGAGTGGGAAAGTGCAAGATCGTGGTGAAACCAGTTCCAGGTCGTGCGGATACATGGTTGATCATTATACCACTACTTTGCTAACTCCTTTAACCGTTTGCACGACTTACTCACACTCTCATCGTGGATGTATCCACGTGCCGTAGGCCGCCAGACCAAAACCCTAAGTGACATCCCCCATTTGTGACGTGATTGATGTCTCACGAATCGAGGAGTCTGCATTACAGACGTGTATTTAATTAGTCACGTTGACTGATTTAGATAATGAGTCTAGGTTTTGTTGAATTGAGCATGAATGACGAATTGCTAAGTGGAACATTGAGCAAGTTTTGGTCGATTTAGGATTTATGGACCCAATCCCAAAAAAGGAAACCATGTTTTATTAGGTTTTGGAAATAAAATTGATATAAAAGGGAGGATTCCTCTCTTTTTTTTTAATTATCTTGACCGACCAGTCTTCCCCACCCTCACGTCCTAGCAGAGCAGCAGAGGAGAGGGAAAAAAAAATCACGCCGGAATTTTTCCAGTCACCGGTGATCGACGACCGTCCGGCCAGTTTCCGACCGGCACCGACCATGTGCGTGATTATTTTTTTGTGAGTTCATGAATCTTCCATGAGTTGTTCAAAACAAAATTTCATGTGTGCATGTATGCGTAGGGTGTATGAAATTTGTTTGTTTTGAAATACGTATGCACGTTCGTGTAATAGCTTAAGAAACGAGCAAAAATCCCTAATACGAAAGAGACACATATATTATTGAATAGACATGGTCTAGTTTCAGTAGAGAAAATTTTGTTTATGAGGTTTCATGAAAACCCAAATTTATTTTCAAAGCATGAACTTTCACAAATACTTTTAGGAACATAGGTTCATTCGTAGTAAAAGCAATAAATAATAATCTCTAGAGTTAAAGGAATTCTGAAAAGACCTGTAGTTCATGATGAAACTTTGTTGGTGAACCTTCCAAACTTTGTTTGAAATATGTAGATCTTTACAAAATTGAAAAAACCTTCGTTTCATAGGCGAACGCTCATATGAGCAAAAAAGTTTTTTTTTTTTATAAAAGTTACGTGAGTTATTAGCTCACGATTTTTTTTTTAAATTACGTGACCTATACACATTTTTATTTAAAAAGAAAATTCAAACTTTGATTTATGGGAAATTGTTGAAAGCAAACAATATTTGGTGAGTTCGTTAACTCGTAATGTATGCATGAGTTTGGTGATTTTATAGTGTGTACACAGAAAAATCAGCGAATGTTCATATGGAAGGTTATATGGATCATTCATGGTTTCATGAAAAGTCAGGTGTTTGACTTTAAATTTTGCTCTTCCTTGCAGGTTTGAAGAAGCGAGCAAGTTTTCAGAGTTTTACGTTGTTATCGCTAAGCTCGTGAAATCTTAAATAGGTAAGAGTTGAGGATTACCATTTTTGTTGAAGCTGATGTGAGGGTCATGATTATTTCTTCACTTTAATTCCACTGATGAAATTTATGTGTGGATGTCACAGCAACTTTGTAAAGATGACTGATCACCAGGACAACGCTTCTGAGGATGCTTCTAGGTGATTGGTGATTGAGTGTTCTTGATCAATCACATAGTTCTTGGAAGTCAGATGAACCAATTCTAAACTTGTTTGGAAGTGTGGCTGTGGATGGGGAAAAACGGTTTGCTGGTTTTTTAGGAAATGAGGGAATCACCGCGCGATGGAGATTCCTCGAACCGACCAAACTGCTCAACCTCACACAGATGCACCGCAAAGGGAGTGCTTAGATTCGAGAGATCAATCTGTAGGGCTCCAGCCTAAACCAAGTCAATGGCCGTTCCAGAGTTAATTCGATCGCAAAGAGGGAGATGGATTGATCTGTAGGAGGGAAGCTGAGAACTGTGTGGGATCAATGATGATCAAGGATTGTGGATGTGTTGAAGGTTTCTGCAAATTAGTGAACTGCTGAAGTTGAGTTTTGTGAATAAGTTTCTAATCGATTTTTTATAGACGAATATCGATGATGATAATGATGATCACCGTTTGTCCTCAATTTGGACTTATTTATATTGCAAGAATGATGAACACCCTGATCCCTGTAAGTGTGAAGGTTTCTTGAGTGAAAGAGTGGGAAAGTGGAAGATCATGGTGAAACCAGTTCCAGGTCTTGCGGAGACATGGTTGATCATTCTCCCACTACTTTGCTAACTCCTTCAACCGTTTGCACGACTTACTCACATTCTCATCGTGGATGTATCCACGTGCCGTAGGCCGCCAGACCAAAACCCTAAGTGACATCCCCCATTTGTGACGTGATTGATGTCTCACGAATCGTGGAGTATGCATGACAGACGTGTATTTAATTAGTCACGTTGACTGATTTAGACAGTGAGTCTAGGTTTTGTTGAATTGAGCATGAATGGCAAATTTCTCAGTGAAACATTGAGCAAGTATTGCTCGCACTACAAAAAAAGGTCTTATTTGTGAAGGTTTTTTAGAGAGGGGCGTCACAAATAAGGGTTATTTGTGAGGGTTTATGACAAACCGCCAAAAATACTTAAGTCAGTCAAAGTCAAATCAAAGTCAGTCAGTTTCAAGGGTAGGACACTATTATTTGTGAGGGTTATTGGACCAACCGCCACAAATACTTAGGTTAGTCAAAGTCCAACCTATTTTTTGTCGTTTTTAAATTTCCGACAGAAGAATATTTCTTCTAGAGCTGGCAAACGGGCAGGCCGGGGCTTGCCCGTTGCGGGTTCCACGGGTTCGGGTTAATACGGGTTGAAACCCGCGGGTTGAAATTCTTCACGGGTTGTCATTTCTTCAACCCGTGCCCGTAACGGGTTTAACCCGCGGGTTCACGGGTTAGCCCGCCCGTTTCAGAAATCAGTTAATTTAGAATAGAGCGACGAAACATCCTAAACATGAACAGATTCCACATGAAGCTAAAGATACAAAGCATTACATTTTAGTAAGGAAAATGAACACCATTATGCTGGCATCGACACTTAGAGATTGTATAAATCCTGAAAAGCATACTTCTGAAATTTCTAAACTGATTTCCAGGAGACCAAGGGTTCAAGATATCAGTACCACTGTCTGCAGTTCAATATCAGTTCCAACACACATGCATCAAATCTCTTATGCAACACCAGAACAACTCTAACTCCATTCACTTTACAAGACCATTGCCACTATAATCTCCTTCCACTGTCATCAAATCCAACTCATTCAATATCCAGAAATGACACCATCTTCCCTTCTACAAGTACTTCACGTCCATAATAACTCAATTCATTTATCATCTAAACTTCCTAGAATTATCAACATCCAAGCACGAACCTTGCCATTTTAGTCACCAACTCTTACTGCCATCAATAGCTCTCTATTTCTCTCCTTTTTCCAAACAAGAACAATCCCATTTAACCAAATCATCTTCCACTCTTTAAAGAAATAAAAACAGAGATGAAAATCAATTTCAATTAGAATATATACTTCAATTAGAATTATCATCAACAACTGCAATTACATCCACATGACCATATATACTTCAATTAGAATTATCAACAAACAAAGGCATACCTCATTCAACAATACTACTAGTAATTCGATCACACCAGGCATATTACTAATACTAACTCACTTCAGTTCTGCGCTAATAACTGCAGTTCAACCTAACAACATGCACATCCAAGTATCAGTTCAACATACATACAATATCTTAAATACTCATCTCAAATCCTGATCATCAACAACCACATAGTCTCGACAACATACATAAATAACTTTACTAATTCGATTGAGAAGAATAATTACCTCAAACCAATCCAACTCAAGCAATTGAATTAGATTCTTCTTACTCTGACCTGACTCAGAATTCATCTCAAGATCACCACCATCTACCAAAACCAACTCTACCCTTCTTTTGTCTCGATCTGAGTCTCATAATCAGCAACCCTCAGAAACTCTAATTCATAAATTGGGGAAGAACATGAGGAACCCTAAATCTGCAATTTCTTAATCAATTTTTCAGGATAACTCCACCATTTATATCAAATACCAATCAAAAACAAACTCATCTTCTAACTTCTCCTTATTCACCTTTAATTGAATTCTCGATCAATTACAGAAAACCCTAACTATTGATTCTTCAATGATTCGTCACTGAATCAACTTCAAGGCTTAAATTAAAAAACTACTCATGAATCTTCAACAACAATAACTTCATAATTTATCTTCTAAATCTTCATAACATCATCCAACTCTATAAACTCTAATTCATATCTTCACTGATTTAATATTTCCTCTTCCCTCCTTGTTCAGCCAAGAACAACACCACCTCCAGCAACAACCCATGACTCTTGTCTAATTATCCCAATCTCACCACCTCAGAGCCCTCACAAGAATTCAACAGAGGTGAAAAACAGAAAGAAGAGAAGAAGAAAGAAACGAGAAGAAGAAGAAAATATAAATGAGAGTTTATCCTCTCGGTCGATTAACCCGTATGAAGTGCGGGTTAACGGGTTAACCCGTGGTTTCACGGTCCGGGACGGGTTAACCCGTTTCTCGACGGGTCACCATTTCTCCAACCCGAACCCGGCTTGGTTAGAAACCAGCCAGTCCGAGTTCGGATTTTCACGGCCCGGGCACGGGTTAACCCGCGGGTTTCGGCTTGTTTGCCGGCTCTAATTTCTTCAATGTTCCTACTTTATTTTTTTTTTCTTTCTTTCTCTTATCCTCTTAACCTCACTTTCAGATGGATCTGGTTTTCTTCTCTCTAACCTTCATGTTCTCTCCGTCGAAGAAGTTTGTAGAGGTTTTCTTCTCTTACCTTCTCCCCATATCGTCTGTAACCATCAATGGGTTTTGCTTCTCTTACCTACTCTCATCCATTAATGTGTTTTTTTCCTTCTTTTGCTTAATATTACTTTTAATTATTCGTTTCTTTGTTTTGCAGGATCTGAAGGAGTCAATCGAAGGTGATTTTTCCCCTCTTTTTTTTGTATTAGTATTACTTTTAATCTCATTTTGTTTCTTTGTCTCTTTGATTAAGGGCTGATTTTGCTTTTAATTGCTTGTTTTCTTGTTTCTTTGTTTTGCAGGATCTAAAGAAGTAAACTTTCAGGTGAAATTTCTAGACTTTTTCCTGGTATTTACTACGGTGATAAAAATAATTAAATTTGTTTTTTTTTTTTTAGTTTCAATTTCTTAGGGTTTACTGGAAAATTTTATCTTCTTAGGGTTTGTGTTATGGATTTGTGGTCTACAAACAGAATATGGATATGGGTTTTTCTTGATGGAACTTGATATTGAGGTTTGAGCTTTGAATTTCTTTGATTTGAGCTTAGAAATTTGACTGGGGTTTGAGTTTTATCTGTTTTTTGTTTTTTTACAAATATTGGTTTCTGATTGTGTTTATGTTGTTGTCTCTAATTTCTGTTGAATGAAATTCACCAAATGGGTATTTAATAATCATCCTGGTATTGTTCACCTTACTTGAATCTGCAGAAAGGTGATTTCTGGCTGATAATGCTTGCTATTATTAAGTGGCTTTTATTATGCTATCTTGTTTTATGAACTTTGGAACTGTGATTGCTCTCAAATATTTATATTTTTGTTTTCCTAAAGATTCAGTAGGGTCTGAAAATATCCAAGTTCTTATTTTTATCTCAAATCAAGTGTTATAGTTTAGTTTCAAAGTAGCATACTTCCTGTTTGTAAAAATGACTAAGTGAGCTACGTTTTCGAGAATGCAATACAACCTGAAAATTGACATTGTTCTTCTTGTTTAATCCCAATCCTTGTGTTTTCATTAAATGGGTATTTAAAATCTTCCTTCAGCTATGATATCTATGATTGACTGCTGAGAAATTAAACTAGTCTTTTATATTTTTGATTTGACTCTACAAACAGTCAAAACTGAAATTTTAAAGTGTTCCTGCCCTGTTTTATTGCATCTTTCCGGAGCAACTACGTACTTTATTTCTTTTGCTACCATGTTTTTGTTAAAGACGGCTCTCCCAGCTTTCCAACGAAGCTGAATTTTACTATTGTCCCATGTTTATTTTGACGTGTTTTGCTGTTGTATATACGATGGGATCAAGTTGAAAGTCCTTTCATGGTTTGTAAGTGGAAACTTTGTTATGCTGGAAGCAGAGGGCCTGAGTCTCATTTTGGATGTTTATTTAGACTGCATTTTGAACTTTATTTTTCGTCAACATGCTGGCAGGTCTGTTTAGAGATTCTTGTTTTCTAGTATCATTATATTGGCAGGTTCTTTCATGTATTACTCTTTTTAGCTTTCTGTCTTGCACATTGTTAAGTTTACAAATACTGGATGCAAATTAGTGATCTTGTTGAACTGGGTATTCAAATTCCACTTTGGTAGTAGTAATATGAAGATCATCATTTTTATTTAATACCCCTTTTGGTTTTCTATAGCATCATATGCCCTTTTTTGTTTAAAAACTCCACTCATAGTTAGTAACAGGTGCGCCCTAGGCATTGGACTAGTGCTCTAAGTTTATTCCTTTAGCCTACAATTTTATTTGCTGTACTGAATATGGTTTTAGTGTACTGTGTGGGTATTCAAATTCCACTTTGATAGTAGTAATATGAAGATCATCATTTTTACTTAATATCCCTTTTGGTTTTCTAAAGCATCGTATGCTCCTTTTTATTTAAAAACTCCACTCACGGTTAGTAACAGGTGTTCCCTAGGCATTGGACTAGTGCTCTAAGTTCATTCCTTTAGCCTACATTTTTTTTTTGCTGTACTGAATATGATTTAAGTGTATTGTGTAGTCATTTTGATTTCTACCATATGTTGCTTCTGTACTTATCCTATCTTGATAATCCAGACTGTGTACTTGCACAATGTCGATCTATGAGTGCTATTTTTATTTTATTTTATTTTATTATATTTTAAGTGACTTTACTTAAGATGGTTAGCATAAATGAATAGGGTGCCGTAGACTGTTTTATGGTTTGGATGAAGTTATATAATGAATGTTTTTACATTTTAAATGTTTAGTGAAGAGCATAAACCAAATGGAGATTAATGACGTAGATATATTGGGTACTCTAAAATGTCACTGAAACATAGTTGGCTCTTGTTGATGTCATTTTTTTTGGTTTTCATGTAATTTCTTTTGTTAAATGCTTCCGTTGTTTCTACTCTATGTCTGTAACTCTAATTTTCTTATGTTCCTTTCTAATTTGATGTCAGGTACTTATTATCTTTGCTTATACCAGGCCTGCATAGTCCAGGTAATAATATTTATCTTAATTTTTATCTATTTTGTCAAGATTATATTAATATTCTGTTTCGTAACCAAATATCGAAACTGATCATAACCTTCCATGTCAAAAATTGAAGGTAACGATATTGATGTGTATTTGAGACCATTAATAGATGAGCTGGAGAAATTATGGGAGGAAGGGGTGGACACGTATGACTCCTCACGAAATGAAATGTTCAATCTGAATGCGGGATTGCTATGGACTATAAGTGATTATTCTGGACTTGCAATGCTCTCTGGATGGAGTAATAAAGGTAATTTGGCATGTTCAACATGTCTTGAAGAAACTCGGCACCAATGGTTGAAGAATGGAAGAAAAACAGTCTACATGGGCCAACGACGATTCTTACCGTGAATCATAGGTAATAATCTTTATACTTTAAGTGAGTTCCCTGTCAAAATGATTCTCTCCATTTTTTCAATCTTTGTAACTGTCATGATAGTTCATAAACATTAGTTAGGGCAAACCAACCCCATCATGTTTCAGTGCAACCTGGTGACCCTTTCATACTTCTTTCTGTTTGACATATAATCTTGTTCCTGGCCTTAGACTTGAAAAAAATATTAGAAAACAATATCAAACAGGGATTTAGACTAGTGATTAAGGTTGATTAAGGTTCATGTGCTAGATCTTAAACAGAACATAGGTTAATCTTTTCTGACTTAGACTCTTCCTTTTCAATATCTCTTGGATGTTTGGTTAATAGTATGGACTGATTGATAGTTATTTTGAACATCTGTTTTGACTGATTTGTATGAACAAAATCTCTTCCGTTCAGTGTTCAGATTTTGATGGTGAGAGCTAGATTTTAGGTTTGCGCATGTGCTTGAGCCTGGTGCTATTCTTTTTATTTCTTCATGTGACATATGTTTGTTGAAAATATTATTATTTAACTTTGCTAGATATATTGATTACTTATGTAATCTTAGCAGTAAACTTTGAGAATATATGAGTGTTATTGCAGTTGTGTTAGCTTGTGAATGCTCACATCTGGATGCTAAGATTAGCAGTAAACTTTGAGAATATAAGATGTTTGAAACACAGTGTGGTAGTGGATTTTAATGTATTAATGATGTTTGTTTTGAAATGGCTGTGTATTTGACAGTTGATTGTCTGAATTGTTATCATAGGTTTCGCACCACACTTAAGAAAGATTTTGTTGGAAAAGTAGAACTTAGCCCACGTCCAAACCCATTGTTAGGGCCTGATATCTTGAGCTTGCTGAAAGACATTCCGCACACATTTGGGAAACAATTTGAGGAGAATTTTGAGGGGAGATCATCCACGCAAGAGAAAATCGCGAGGATCAAGTAGAGCCGCAAATAATATGCCAAGCAATTGAAGAAATTGAGTATTTTTATGAACTTCCATACTGGGCAAATAATCTTCTCAAACATAACATAGAAATTGACTCAGGTGCTTGTTTTTTTTTTTTAAACAAGGGAATGGGATCTCTCTTTTTTGTTTTCATGCCATCAGGTGTGTTCTTATCATGTCCCAAACTTTCCACAGGCATTTTGGATGTTGATAATCTTAGTTACCAGCTTTTTGAACTCTCTTGAGTGTTTTGTTGCCTATAATGCGTCAATGTAAAACTTTGTTATGAATGATATACGAATTCTACAATGGAAGGTTATGCGAGTTTTGACAATCTTTTTAATTTTTGTGTGAATGGATTTCTGAGAATTCTACAATTATGAGAATCTAAAATCCGGCGCCGGAGAAAAGTAACCGACGACAGACGACCGTTGATGTCTGGCAAACGCCGGCGAAAAACCTCCGCCATAGAAAAATCCGACGATGGCTGTCGTTGTCGGAAAAAAATGACGGCCGGCAAGGAAACAACCTGTGACGGTTTGACCGAACGCCACAAATAGAATTACTATCCGTGACGGTTTGCCAAACGTCACAAATGATCTCGACCGTCACAAAAAACATTTGTGACCACCAGTAGTGACGACGGATTTTCGACCTTTACAAGATTCATTTGTGACGGTTTTTGCTATTTGTGACGGTTTCGTAACCGTCACTAAAGGCACTCTGTTTTGTAGTGTCGATAAATTACTGGATATCGATGGTTGGATCAATATTCAAGAAGTTGAGCAAGTATTGCGTATTACTGAATATTGATAGTTGGATCAACAATTGAGCAATTGCTCAATTCGACGGATTACTGATAAATTACTGAATATTGATAGTGGATCGATATTCGAGCAACTGAGCAAGTATTGCTCATTTTAGCAAATTATTGATAATTTACTGAATTTTGATGGATTGAGCAAGTATTGCTCAATTCAGCAAAATATTTAGGGATGTCGTGACCCAGTAAAAATATTAATTAAAATATTGGTAGATTACCAAATATTATATAATTAATCCGCGTGTTGTTTGCTGAATCAACATAAATTTATCCGGTGTGTGAACATGCTCAGAATGATAATTTGTTGAGTGTTTGTTCGAAACCCTAAATTTTGATCAATTGCTCATTAATTGACGGATTGCTGAAAATAGGTCATGAGCGAAGGAGGGACCGACCACATGGGACTATGGACGTCCATGTGATGCCCAATTGCTCGAGTGAGCGTACACCAGGATCCTGAGTTGACCGGTTGGTTGGTGAAGGAATGAATATTAAATGTTGGTTTCATCATTTATTGAAATAGTGCTCGATTGAGCATTAGGCGATCGAACCTAATTATTGAAAAGTGAGGGACCGGACAAGAAGGCATGGAACCGTCCCTTGAGGGTGCGGGACCAGCTGATGGTCGATTGAGCAAATCCCAAGTTTTTTGGAAAGAGCTTGGACCCAATATGAGTAATTGCGCAAAATTAGGAAAACGTGTGGGACCGGCTTTGTGCAAGCCCCGGGGATGACCCTGGTCGGTCAAGAGGGCATGCACGTGCGAAAAAGCGGGGGTCTAACAACACCATCCAATATTTCGCTTAGAAATCTGTATGGACAAACTTGAATATACTTTTAAGAGAATCAACAAGACTCAATCAATTAAAAGTACATCAACGAGTTTATATCTCTCTCTTGATTTTATTTTCTCAAACAGAAACTGTGAGTACTAATCAAATACAATGAATAACTTTGATGGTACCAAAGACCAATATCCAAGGATCAATCAATGACAATCGACAACCAAAGGTTGGATTATACTAATTGATGATCTAATACACAACCTGTATTATTTCAAATTATAAAGATAAAACAATATAATGCGGAAATTGAAATATCACAGACACCAGAAATTTTGTTAACGAGGAAACCGCAAATGCAGAAAACCCCCGAGACCTAGTCCAGATTGAATACACATTGTATTAAGCCGCTACAGACACTAGCCTACTCCAAGCTAACTTCGGACTGGACTGTAGTTGAACCCCAATCAGTCTCCCGCCGATCCAAGGTACAGTTGCACTCCCTACGCCTATGATCCCAGCAGGATACTACGCACTTGATTCCCTTAGCTAAATCTCACCCACAACTAAGAGTTGCTACGACCCAAAATCGCAGGCTTTGACAATAAACAAATCTGTCTCACGCAGACAAGTCTATCAAAGGATCAATTTGTCTCCCACAGATAAACCATAAAGGTTTTGTTCCGTCTTTTGATAATAATCAAGGTGAACAGGAACCAATTGATAATCCGGTCTTATATTCCCGAAGAACATCCTAGATTAATCAATCAACTCACAACAATCTTAATCGTATGGTAGCGGAACAAGATGTTGTGGAATCACAAACAATGAGACGAAGATGTTTGTGATTACTTTTTATATCTTGCCTATCGGAGATATCAATCTCAAGCCAATCAATCTGATTGTACTCGTACGATAGAAGATGCAAGATCAGATCACACAACTACGATAAAGTAGTATCGGTCTGGCTTCACAATCCTAATGAAGTATTTAAGTCGTTAACCTGCTGTTGATGGTGGTTTTTAGCTTAGGGTTAAAATCGTAAAACCTTATATCTGACATGACGTCACTAGACCACTAGCGCATTTATTGAATCATTAACACGCCTACGTAAGAATTACCAGGGTATTTTTTTTTACATGTGTCATGTTCCACGGCAGAACCCTTAGTATTGACCGACATCACCTTCGTACACCAAACCCTAAATTATTACACCACCGTGCCAATGGCAAACCATGCCAGCAACGTCTCCGCCCCAAGGCATGCCAACCATGCCAGCCGCACCATCGTGCCAATGGCAAACCATGCCAGCCACGTCTCCGCGCCAAGGCAGGCCAACTATGCCAACCGCACCACCGTGCCAATGGCAAACCATGCCAGGCACGTGTTCGCTCCAAGGCATGCCAAACATGACAGCCGCACCACCGTGCCAATGAAAAACCATGCCAGCCACGTCTCCGCGCCAAGGCATGCCAACCATGCCAGGCGTATTTTCCAATGGCATGTCGTGCCAGCCACATCTCCGTGCCAAGGCATGCCAACCATGCCAGCCGCACCACTGTGCTGATGACAAACCATGCCATCCACGTCTCCGCGCCAAGGCATGCCAACCATGCCAGCTGCACCAACATGCCAATGAAAAACCATGCCATCCACGATTACATGCCAAAGCCATGTTATCCCCGATACATGCCGCTGGATGCCAAAACAAAGGGTTGCAACAATCAACGACCACCCTTCCATCTGAGATGTAGATCTTAGCCGTATAAGGTCTCCATCCAACGCGTGGTAACCTTTGGCCCAACGCCAAGCCTCAATTTTGTCCGCGCCCAAACTAATGCAAAACCCTAGTTTTTGGCCGCGCCTAACTATGTCAAAACCTTAGCTTGGTCACGCCTAAACCGTGCCAAAGTCGTGCCGGCCCCGCTACATGCCGCTGGCTGCCAAAACGAAGGGTTGCAACGATTAACGGCCACTCTTTCATATGAGATGCAGATCTCAACCAACCAAATTTTCCACAACGCGCTGAAAGTGTGGTCGCGCCCTAGATTGCCGGCCCCACTACCCATCGACCAATCAGGTCTCCCTAAATGCGCCATACGCATTCCAAACAAGTCCGACCCCATGTTGCTTGTCGGTCCCCTTTCCATCGACCAATTAGGTCGCTTTAAATCCGCCACAACGCGCTGGAAGTGTGGCCGTGCCCTAGCTTGCCGACCCCACTTCCCATCGACCAATCAGGTCTCCCTAAATGCGCCACACGCATTCCAAACAAGGCCGACCCCATGTTGCTTGCCGGCCCCCTTTCCATCGACCAATCAGGTCATGCCAAAATCCTAGCATGGTCACGCAAAAATCCTAGCCTTGCCACGCCAAAATCCTAGCCTGATCACGCCAAAATCCTAGCCTGGACACGCCAAAATCCTAGCCTGGACATGCCAAAATCCTAGCCTGGTAATGCCAAAACCCTAGTTTTGGCCGCGCCTAAACCGCGCCAAGGCATGCCGACCATGCCACATGTGCCAATGACATGCCATACCATCCACCTTGACGCGCCTAAACCATACCATGCCGGCCTTCCCATCATGGTTGCCAAAATGAAGGCTTGCAAAAATCGACGACCACATTTCCATCTAAGATGCAGATCTTAGCCGTCCATGGTTACCAGCTAACGCATGGCAACCTTTGGCTCGACGCCAAGCCCTAGTTTTGGTCGCGCCCAAACAATGCCAAAACCCTAGCTTTTGGCCACGCCTAAACTAGGCCATATTAAAGCCATGCCGGCCATGCTTTCATGCCACTGGCTACCAAATGAAGGGTTGCAATAATCAACGGCTACCTTTCCTCTCAAGATGCAAAATCTCGACTGTCGAAGGTCTCCACCGAGCCGGATAGTCTCCCAATCTCAACTTGCCAAACAATAGCAACATGCTACATGTTTTCCTCGAAAACACTCGAGACATCAACACATGTCACAAAATAGGGGATTCTCATTGGGTATTGGTTTGGCAGTTTACAGCGTGCGGCGTACACTACGCCCCTTACAAGACAATGTCATAAGGATGAGGAGGTTAGTAAATACATGAAGTAATGGTAAAACGCTTTCTTTTATGGAACACCAATTCCAGGCGTTACCGGTTATCACCTCCTCCCATTTACTCATCCGTTTTCTATTTCTTACGAGACCATAGTACGTTTCACTTCGACTTGTATAAATAGGTCTTACCTATTTCCACCGAACAACAGGTTCTGGTCAGGAGCATACAACACTGAGAAAACGGTTGCTAGATTTCCCATCTGTTAGCTTCCCACTTTTTGATACAAGTCACAAAAAAACTACTCTTCCAGGATAAACTATTCTGGTCTCAACACTCTCTTCGCTTCCCTCCCCAAAACCAACCATTCTCCTCCTCTTTGTAACCGAAGCAAGTCTGGAACGGCCATTTCTTGGTTTAGGCCGGATTTGTACAGATTGATCTCTCGAATATAAAGCACTACCTTTCAGTACATTGTTTAGGGTTTAGACTCGTTTCTCACCCACACACCCGAAATTACCGAAATCAGCAGAAACCGTTTTCACCCTTAAACAATTGGCGACCACAGTGGGAGATTGATCTTTCGGTTACAATGTCAATTTTCAAATCCTCGATCTCATGTTTCGACCCGGACGTCAGGGCGGTAGAATCAAACGATCCGCTCAGGGATCGACGACTCAACGACCCGTTTACCAGTCATGACACAGCGAGAGATAACTGGGGACTTCCGAGAGGATGATCCGCCCAGGGATTGACGGCTCAGTTACCATACGGCCCGATTACCAGTCATGACACGACAAGGGATGACTGGGGACTTTCCACAGTCACGGCGGTGCTTCCCACCAAACTCAGTGTTACACCCAGAAGATTCATTTTTTACCAGGAGATCGGAAAAACCGAGTAAGTCTTACCTAGACAAAATACATGGTTTGCTATTTCAAGTTTTCACGGGAATGATAAAACCGATAGCCATGTTATGTTTCACTTCATGCCTACCAACACACGGTTCCATGGTTTTCCTGGGATGTTTGCGTCACTTAAAATCATAACCAAAAACGGCATCATCCTAAAACAATTCATCCCGAATAATAATCCAAAACCTTTATAGGTAACACTTGTCTATCAACCCAAAAATCTAGAAAATCAAAACCATAAGCCTGGTGTTTCATTTTCCTTTCAAAAAAAAAAAACGAAACAAAAGAATTTCAGAAGACAGAAGTGCATTCAAAGGAAGCCATTCAACAGTGTTTTGCTCTTCTCGAAGAAGGCGTCCTTCGTCATTTGGAGGAGCGCCTGTTTCAGATCCAGCTCTTTGGACAACCTTTCGGCCTCCACTTCTTGTTGGTTGACCACCCGCAGAAGGACCTTCGGTCACCTTGGCCTACAACTCTTGGATCTCAGAGAAACCCTAATGCCCAGTTCTTGTGGGATCAGTCACCTACCCGTACGTACCTACTTTGTATAATAACGATTACCAGTCACTATTAATGAGGTAACCGATACGGTAATATTTGAAGAGAAGAACAATATTTCTACAGATTTATGGAAGGCATACCTATGGCTAGGGTTTGCACAAACACAAGAAAAACAAGAAAACAAATTGAAAGAGAAACGCTGGAGTACATACCTGGAATATGCTTTCCCACCTTATTGCTACCGCGCCATGCCAAGTCAACGCCGTGCCAAGCCAGCGACGTGCCAAGCCAGTATCCACGCCAATCCAGCACCCATTCTGAGCCGATCCAGCGCTAACAACTTGCATCTTCCCAGCACCAGCAGCTTGCATCCTTCCAGCGTTGGTCTTGAACGCTCAGTGGAAGGGAACCAGCAATCCAATTTCATTACACGTAGAGATCAAGAACGACTTCTTCAAAATCGAGGAAAGAAGATCAGCAACCCCCTGAGTTCACAAGGACCCTCTTCCTGTCAGGAGATGCATGATTTCTGGGGACTTCGCCCACAAAATCGTGCATTTTATGATGAAACATTTATGAGAGACTCTATATTTTCCCAAGGCGCAACGTCAAGACATATTTGCATCCCTCAACCGCGCTGTGTCAGGAAAGCAGCTATTTCCATCCAGGAAGCCGTTCCAACCCTTACCTCTCTTGGAAATCACGATAGATAGAACTAGGGACTCCTAACCACTGTTCGCTTGAAGGGTGTCCAGTTTGACAGCACACTGATTGACGCAGCCTCTCCGCTTCAACGTCCTCCAGGAGCGGATCCGCTTCAACGTTCGCTTCAACAGCCGCTCCGCTTCAACGTTCGCTCCAGCAGCCGCTCCGCTTCAGCATTCTATCCATAAGATGCTTCAAGATCCGAAGACGAAGTTTCAGCGTTTTTGCTCCATAAGTTTCAACGTACTCTCCAAGAACCGAAGCCGCTTCAACGTCTCCTTCCTGCCAAGTTTGCCCGCTTACACATCCAGCCAATCCTTTGAATTCCATGGATTCCCATACAATGCTAGCCAACCTACTTTGTTCCCACGACAATGTAGCCTCTTCTGATTACATCTGCTACCAAGAACTGTTGCCTCTCATTTGTCAATACCAGCCAGAGCTTCACCCCAACAGCAATCACTACAAAGATGGAAACATGAAAAACCATACTTGGGGACTGAGGATCTACACGAAATTTTAAAGCTCAGAAGACACAGTCAACCAAAAGGCCATAGCCACAATAAGGTCATATACTCTTCAAGGGTGTAGCGCAAGAATATCATCACCTCTCTGTCTAAAAGACGCCTCCAACATTTTACGAGGCCGCGGTGTATCCCAAGGCTGCTAAGAGGAAAACAACTTCTGAAACTAAATAAAAATGTGACTGGGGACTGCTCATCGCAATCCATCCCGACGACCATCAAAGACTCATGAGATAACTCCATAGACGCGGTTGAAACATTTTTTTGAAGAAACAAAGGGAGCCATGACAAACAAAATAACTCTCTCATTCCTACATCTTCGCTATCCAGAATATTTCGTGAATCCGATATCCTGAGCATCCCAGCGTCACATCCAGAAGAGTACGATAAGCTTGTATCAAATCACGTCGACGTGGATTCAAGGCGATGCAATGAAAATAGGCTACACATGGGGACTAGCAGCATGAGACGCTTTCACTCCCCTCAATCAGGTTATTTCTGATTTCAACATCATCACTGTCGAAGTTTCACGAGCCGCAAGAATTTCTCAACACGAAGCCGTACATGTACACCGAAGACTTCAAGAGCACGCCACAAAGATACATTCACATATTCATCCATGCCATCGGATCAAACCGAAGTATAAATGGGGACTTCTCACCACATATCATTCCATATGATAGTCAAAGATTCAGAAGATAGTTCGAAGGATGTCGCTTGGAACAAAGTCCTAGAAGACTTGATAGCATCACATCGGAAACGGAACGTCTCCCTATTTCATCCGGGGGCGCCAGAAGTTTTCGACCATACAAGCATTCACAACACATCATCATCACGATCAGAAGGTCTAGGCACTGAACAACCTAAAGCCGAGGATGGACCGACACCACAACCACAATCTCCAAGATTAACCCTGACATGATCGTTGCCGAGCATATATTCCATCGATTCGTCCCAAGAATGCAATGGAGTTTGGTAAATTTTGGAACCCACTGAGAGACACTGCAGGCGAAAGCGCGGATACAGACGAGAAACATAAAATAGAAGAAGGTCAATACCTATTTTCATACTGACGGAGTCTCTAGAGTTTTGCACGAAATAAAGTTCCCTTCTTGCTCCATGAACGGGAACAGATGACTCGGCGCGACTATGCTACCCCGGGACCGCAACATCCCTCATGAATTCTTCCTGAGTTTCACTGTTGGGCCGTTTTAACCTCCTAAAAGAGATCAAAACCTAAATATTCCCTCGCGGGGAGACAGGAAATTCTTTTCCAGTCATATGGAGGGGCGGACCGTCAAAATCCGAGTTCGTACGAGAATTCTACAGCGATTCTAGTAAGGGGTGCTAATTAGAGTTTCGGCATGCCAAACCCTAATTCAGACAAAGTTGCCAGGCGCCATCACTACCATTTGATAACCGAAGTTCTAGCGTCATCACCATCGTTTGTTAGCCGAAGTTCCGAAGCCAGTTTCTCCCATTCCAAGCCGACCAACACCTGCGGCTCCCATTCCAAGCCGACCAACGCCTGCGGCTCCCATTCCAAGACGACCAACGCCTGCAGCTCCCAATCCAAGCCGACCAACGCATGCGGCTCCCATTCCAATCCGACCAACGCATGTGGCTCCCATTCCAAGCCGACCAACGCCTGCGGCTTCCATTCCAAGCCGACCAATGCCTGTGGATCCCATTCCAAGCCGACCAATGCCGACAGCTCCCATTCCAAGCCGACCAATGCCTGTGGCTCCCATTCCAAGCCGAACAACGCCGACAACTCCCATTCCAAGCCGACCAACGGTTGCGGCTCCCATTCCAAGCCGACAATCTACATCTCACCACTTCACGGTCTAGCCAGCAACACCATAGGTAGAATCTATGCAACCCCAACACGAGAATCACGAACTCTCCTTACCTCTCGAAAAATCTTAGTCGGGTCTTCTTGACCATCTTTTCATGACTTGTCATTTCGATTTTGTCCTCGCCTGTCACCATCTTATGCTTACCTCGCAACAATGCTCCTGTTCCGAGCTAAGCAGGGGACTTAATGTTGATGGTGGTTTTTAGCTTAGGGTTAAAATCGTAAAACCTTACATCTGACATGACGTCACTAGGACCACTAGCGCATTTATTGAATCATTCAACACACCTACGTAAGAATTACCTGGGTACCTTTTTTTACATGTGTCATGTTCCATGACAGAACCCTTAGTATTGACCGACATCACCTTCGTACACCAAACCCTAAATTCTTACACCACTGTGCCAATGGAAAACCATGCCAGCCACGTACGTCTCCGCGCCAAGGCATGCCAACCATGCCAGCCGCACCACAGTGCCAATGGAAAACGATGCCAGCCACGTCTTCGCGCCAAGGCATGCCAACTATGCCAGCCACGTATTCGCGCCAAGGCATGCCAAACATGCCAGCCGCACCACCATGCCATCCACGATTCCATGCCAAATCCATGTCGGACCCGCTACATGCTTCTGGATGCCAAAACAAAGGGTTGCAACAATCAACGACCACCCTTCCATCTGAGATGTAGATCTTAGCCGTCCAAGGTCGCCGGCCAACGCGTGGTAACCTTTGGCCCAACGCCAAGCCTCAGTTTTGGCCGCGCCCAAACTAATGCCATGCCGGCTCCGCTACATGCCGCTGGCTGCCAAAACGAAGAGTTGCAACGATCAACGGCCACCCTTCCATCTGAGATGCATATCTTAACCAACCAAATTCGCCACAATGCGCTGGAAGTGTGGCCGCGCCCTAGCTTGCCGTCCCCACTTCCCATCGACCAATCAGGTCTCCCTAAATGCGCCACATGCATTCCAAACAAGGCCGGCCCCATGTTGCTTGCCGGACCCCTTTCCATCGACCAATCAGGTTGCTTTAAATCCGCCACAGTGCGCCGGAAGTGCGGCCGCGCCCTAGCTTGACGGACCCACTTCCCATCGACCAATCAGGTCTCCCTAAATGCACCAGACACATTCCAAACAAGGCCGGTCCCATGTTGCTTGCCGAACCAATTTCCATCGACCAATCAGGTCATGCCAAAATCTTAGCCTAGCCACGCCAAAATCCTTTCCTGGTCACGCCAAAATCCTAGCATGGCCACGCCAAAATCCTAACCTGGTCACGCCAAAATCCTAGCCTGGCCACGCCAAAATTATAGCATGGTCACGCCAAAATCCTAGCCTGGTAACACCAAAACCCTAGTTTTGGCCGCGCCTAAACCGCGCCAAGGCATGCCGACCATGCCACATGTGCCAATGGCATGCCGTGCCAGCCACCTTGCCGCGCCTAAACCATACCATGTCGGCCTTCCCCTCACGGCCGCCAAAACGAAGGCATGGGACAATCAACGACCACCCTTCCATCTTAGATGCAAATCTTATCCGTCCAAGGTCAGTAACCAACACATGGTAACCTTTGGCCCAACGCCAAAACCCTAGTTTTGGCCACGCCTAAACCGCGCCAAGGCATGCCGAGCATGCCACATGTGTGATAGGCACATTTTTGTGTCTTATATAATCACAATTGTATATATTATTAGTGCTCGATTTTATATTTATTATGGCTTTTTATGTCCCTGTAGGCATTTTGGAGAAATAAGCTTTTGCGGCGAAATTGGCTCGAAAAGCGGTTTTTGTGCTCGTGGGAGAAAATTACTATACGGACTCTCATTTTGGATAAGGGGTAACCTAATTACTAAGGGGTGACCTATTTCCAGGCAGATGCTAAAGGGAGAACAACATAGGATAGGGGGACACCCACCTTCTTCACGTTTCAAATTAGAAATATTGGCGGGAAAAGAGACTTCACGTCTGCAGATTTTGGACGTGAAGCTTTGGGCAGTTTTAAAGAGATTCAACACCGGAAATTGATTGGGCTGGACTTCTCATGGCTATAAAAGTTTACTAGAAGCAATTGGATCGATCGAATTGGGCTGGAATGGCCGGAAAAGGGAAACAGAGGTGAATAAGGAAATACTGCTATGTGGATTTGTTTTAGGAAATTCAGAGAGAATAAAGACCTAAAATTCGTTCCAAAGGTACATAATTTATCTAAGGAAGAGTTTGATATAAGTGGGAGAGCTCAGAAACGCGTAAAACAATTTCTGGAAGGAATTATTGCCGTGACTGCCAAGGAAGGAAAGAAGAGATTTTGATGCGATTTGGGAAAGATTCAATGACCCTTTTATGTATAAATAGGATGCTTAGGTCCCCTAGAAGAATGGACGGAGAGGTTTGGGGTCGAGAGGAGAGCTCAGGAGGCGAGAATCAGAGTTGCAGGAAGTTACGTCTCTGCTGCTGCTGCTGCTGCCATTGAAGAGCACGAAGAACACGAAGAACAAACTTCCAAAGACAGTCGTTCTTCTACAGTGAAAAGGACAGACGCTGGGCAGTCTTAAAACAACAGAAACAGCACTTCAGTTTTATCGTTCTTTTCTGGACACCTTCTGTTGGTCGCAGATTCACTGATTTTATTCTTTTCACTCTTTTAATCAACTTTTGGGCTATAAACATGTATTTTGATCAAGTGATTAATATGAGGAGCTAAACCCCAACACTGGGATGACAGAGGAAGCCCTATTTCACGCATGTGGTAATTCTAATAATTCTTTTATGACTATTTGCATTGATTTTTAATCGATTTATGATTTTTATTGAATGGGTGTGATTTCGTTTGATGGTGTATGCTTGGTCTATGTATTTTTGATACATCATGCTTTTGATTTACAACCATTACTTTTCAAAAATCTACTTTTTGGCAAAGAATAAGAGTCCATGTTTGTAATATTTGATCTATAATTGATTGGAATTATTATTTGAATCACATGAATAGAATTTGGTGGAATCCTGAGTCTCAGTCTCTCTCGATATTCGTGACAACCTTGTGAATATATTTTTAGTATTTTTATTCTTAGTTCTTAAAACAAACCTTTACACAATCCGAGTTGAACGAACTTTACTACCACTTTCAAAACTACATCAATTTTTGGCGCCGCCGACGCGGATTTGTATTAGGTTTTTGGTTTTAGATTTATTTTATTTCTTTTAGAATTTTTGTTTTCTTTTATGCCTTTGGTATTTTTCGATTCTTTTCAGATTTGGAGCGAAGCTACAAGGGAAGAAAAAGTGTTATAAAAGGAAAGCATCGCCAAAGAAGGAAAGAAAAGAGGAATCCGAAAGGAATGAAGAAGAAGATTTTGTATATAGTTATTTTTTTTAATTTTTAGAAACTGTAAATAGGGTATTATTTTTGTAATTTTTCTTTTCCTTTTTGGAAATTTTTATTTTTGGACTTTTTGGACATTCTTGGACATTATTTTTAAACCCTACGGAAGGGTTAAGATTAAATATAAACTGTTTGCAGGGAAGGACGACAGTTACGATACTGTCTCGGCCCCTCGGGTTCGTACACTGACATCGGAGTCGGTGGCCTGAGTCGACTTCAACGGTTCATCGCCCGTCTGGTACGGGAGGTAAGACTCTATCCACCCACGAATCCCCTGTCAGTGGGTTTTATTTTGTGTGACAACTCACACCCCTGCAATAGAATGTCGAACTGGTATCACAATAGCCAATATAACGAATATCAGACTGAGTTTCAAAATGGACGTTACAATTTTAACCATAGTGTGAATAGTGATTGGGAACATCAACCTTTTCAAGGTTACGGCTCATACCATGGTGAGCCCAATTACTATACACACACACACCGGTCATACGAGCAAGAAAATAAGGATTATTATAGTACTAGTTCCTCGTCTTTGGACAATATAATGAAAATGTTGAAAACTAGTCCCTATTATAATCCTTCTGAACCTGTTCTTCCTCTAGAAGAGTCTCTCAAACAATTAACTGAGAATAAACAAAATGCAAATTCTATACACTATACCATAAGGAAGTTATGTGAGTCGACTCAGAAAATGTTGTTAGAGGCCCAGAACAGAACTGCTCAAGATAGTCTTAATTTCCAATATAGTGTTTCCAATAGTACCCTTGAAAATGAGGATAGTTATTTGCATAATCAAGATGCCGAGGTTAGAATTGGTAACACTACTTTTTTAGATGAGGTTCAACCATTTTCATGCTATTATGATGATTATGACGAGGATAGTGTTGATGAAGAATTTGAAATATGTAGGCATAGTGATCAGGAATTTGTTACTCCAAATGAACTTTATGATGATAGTGTTATTTCTGGTTCAGATCCCGATAATTTTAATGATTATTCACCTATTCAAAAGGACGAGGATTTGATTAGAGATACCACTTCTTTAGATGATGTAGTATTTCCTTTTGATTACGAAGTCGATAATGGTTTAGAGGAACGAGTTTATTCTGAGAATATCGTTTTAGAGTCTAGCGATTTAGAAACAATAATCTTAGACGAAGAAGATGAACTCGTAGAGCATTTAAACATGTGTGAGGATGCATCACCTGAGTATAACCTAGAAGAAGCAATTGACCATTTTCATGATTCTAATGATCTAGAAATTAGGGAAATTATAGCTAGTCTATCTAGAGACACCCAAAACTCAAAGTTTGGGGGTGATTATCATTCTCCATGTGCCTCAGCCATTTTACAAGATTATCTTCACACACGTTTTCCTGAACCTAGTGATGTCCATAAGGAAGTTCAGTTGTTAGACACCCATCCTCTGGTTGATGAGGTTAGACCAGGCTATGATACCAAGATCGACTTTGTTTTCCCACCAAATATTTTTCAACCAATTGTGGGAACGTATAAATTTCAGATGTGTCAATTATTTAGTTTTGAGACTAAACCTAATTACTTTAAAAGATTAGGGTCGATACATTTGCTTAAGATTGACCACCAGTTTCATCATGGTCGATTGTGTGAGTCAAAACTGATTGACTTTAAGGATCCTCAATTATTCAGGTTATTATTATGTTCTTTTAAATTTTTACTTGAGTTTCTTCAGACTCTAATACCTGAACCGGATCTTAGCTTTGAGGAATTCCAACCCATGAAAATATTTTATTTGGACCCAGTTATAGAACCTGAACCACAGCTAGATGTAGTTGTCTTAAACAGGAAACTAGACAAGGGTGCGCTTTATTTGTTAATTTTCTTGGAAGGTTGCAGATTCCTTTTATTTGTGATAGCTCTATTTGGTTTTGATGACCCACAGAAATTTCGGCTATTACTTTATGATTTTATGAGGTGACTAATCCTTTCTTAGTCTGGATGAAGACTTTAAACTTAGCACTTCTTGGGAGGTAACCCAACATTCATGCGACACGGTAATATCTGTCCTTATCTCTTTTGCGTCAAATGGTAACAGTTTCTCCTTGTTCATGCTTTTAATTTCATCTTTAGAACATTGAGGACAATGTTAGATTTAAGTTTGGGGGTTTGGGAGAAACTTTTTAGTTGCAGTATGAATAAATAAACTCCAGAACCTAGAAATTTATGCCTATTGAGGATTGCACTAACTAATCTAAGTGGATGGAAGCATTTTGGTTGTAGGAGTTGAGGAACCAATCTGATTAGATGGAAACATCTAAAGAGTCTATTCATAAAAGCACAAAGCTCAGGTGTTAGAAATAACATGATAGTTTCACCATATCTCGTTGAGTCCTTTTCACTTCTATTTTTATTTTATTTTGTTTTTAAACTATGTTTCTCTAAGTGATAGGTGGGGCCCACGATTCAAGTTGTTACCAATGCTAGGGTGAATTAGAGTGATTGAGATACCATGAAAAAAAAAAAAGTTGAAAAAGAAAAAAAAATGGTAGTTACCAAAAAGTTGAAAAAAGAAGAAAAAAAATTTTGAGACCAGACCATTTGACCAAAAGGAATAAATTCAATAAAGTCGACCACTGGTACCCTTGTATATGCCAGTTGTGTTGACCTAGAGTTAGGTTATCGACCACTGGTTCCCTTGTATATGCCAGTGTGTTGATATTAGTCAGACTAATATCTCAATCCATTAGGATAGGTTCATTTTGGCGGAGGCCTTCAGACAGATATGGGAAACGCCGTTCACTTAGTAAACATCAAAACCATCTATGTTTTTCTATATCCATCTTCTTGATCTATCCATGTGATTAGTTTTGACTCCGAATATGATGTCCATAGTGCAACTATATGAGTAGAGCTCTGTCACTTTATATGAATTTTAGTATGCTTGAGTGCAAACTCGTGTACAACAATTGGAATTTCGCATCAGAGTACTTCCTCATGTAGTCAATAAGTATGCCGACCAAGGAGATTCTTTAGTGCCTTCCAAGGTTCTGCGTAGATAGCTAAGGTCTGGAGTATAAAGGTTTTGTGGGTATATCTCTAGTAATCCCTCCCGAGACTATAACTCGTCCACTAGGGACACCTAGGGGTTTAAAGGCTTATTGCATACGCTAAATGCAATCGACGATGCCTGCGACAGTGAGTTAGGATTTTATTTTCTATTTAATTTGCTCGAGGACTGGCAAATAATAAGTTTGGGGGAATTTGATAGGCACATTTTTGTGTCTTATATAATCTCAATTGTATATATTATTAGTGCTCTATTTTATATTTATTATGGCTTTTTATGTCCCTGTAGGCATTTTGGAGAAATAAGCTTTTGCGGCGAAATTGGCTCAAAAAGCGGTTTTTGTGCTCGTGGGAGAAAATTACTATACGGACTCTCATTTTGGATAAAGGGTAACCTAATTACTAAGGGGTGACCTATTTCCAGGCAGCTTCTCAAGGGAGAACAGCACAGGATAGGGGGACACCCACCTTCTTCACGTTTCAAATTAGAAATATTGGCGGGAAAAGAGACTTCACGTCTGCAGATTTTGGACGTGAAGTTTTGGGCGGTTTTAAAGAGATTCAACACCGGAAATTGATTGGGCTGGACTTCTCATGGCTATACAAGTTTACTAGAAGCAATTGGATCGATCGAATTGGGCTGGAATGGCCGGAAAAGGGAAACAGAGGTGAATAAGGAAATACGGCTATGTGAATTTTTTTAGGAAATTCAGAGAGAATAAAGACCTAAAATTCGTTCCAAAGGTACATATTCTATCTAAGGAAGAGTTTGATATAAGTGGGAGAGCTCAGAAACGCGTAAAACAATTTCTGGAAGGAATTATTGCCGTGAATGCCAAGGAAGGAAAGAAGAGATTTTGATGCGATTTGGGAAAAGATTCAATGACCCTTTTATGTATAAATAGGATGCTTAGGTCCCCTAGAAGAATGGACGGAGAGGTTTGGGGTCGAGAGGAGAGCTCAGGAGGCGAGAATCAGAGTTGCAGGAAGTTACGTCTCTGCTGCTGCTGCTGCTGCCATTGAAGAGCACGAAGAACAAACTTCCAAAGACAGTCGTTCTTCTACAGTGAAAAGGACAGAAGCTAGGCAGTTTTAAAACAACAGAAACATCACTTCAGTTTTATCGTTCTTTTCTGGACGCCTTCTGTGGGTCGCAGATTCACTGATTTTATTCTTTTCACTCTTTTAATCAACTTTTGGGCTATAAACATGTATTTTGAGCAAGTGATTAATATGAGGAGCTAAACCCCAACACTGGGATGACGGAGGAAGCCCTATTTCACGCATGTGGTAATTCTAATAATTCTTTTATGACTATTTGCATTGATTTTTAATCGATTTATGATTTTTATTGAATGGGTGTGATTTCGTTTGATGGTGTATGCTTGGTCTATGTATTTTTGATACATCATGCTTTTGATTTACAATAATTAATTTTCAAAAATCTACTTTTTGGCAAAGAATAAGAGTCCATATTTTTAATATTTGATCTATAATTGATTGGAATTATTATTTGAATCACATGAATGGAATTTGGTGGAATCCTGAGTCTCAGTCTCTCTCGATATTCATGACAACCTTGTGAATATATTTTTAGTATTTTTATTCTTATTTCTTAAAACAAACCTTTACACAATCCGAGTTGAACGAACTTTACTACCACTTTCAAAACTACATCAATGTGCCAATGCCATGCCGTGCCAGCCACCTTGACACGCCTAAACCGTACCATGCCGGCCTTCCCTTCACGGCTGCCAAAACGAAGGCTTGCAACAATCGACGACCACATTTTCATCTAAGACGCAGATCTTATCCGTCCATGGTTACCAGCTAACACATGACAACCTTTGGCTCGACGCAAAGCCCTAGTTTTGGTCGCGCCCAAACAATGCCAAAACCCTAGCTTTTGGCCACGCCTAAACTAGGCCATATTAAATCCATGCCGTCCATGCTTTCATGCCACTGGCTACCAAATGAACGGTTGCAATAATCAACGGATACCCTTCCTCTCAAGATGCAAAATCTCGACCGTCGAAGGTCACCACCTAGCCGGCAAGTCTCCCAAGCTCAACTTGCCAAACAACAGTAACATGCTACATGTTTTCCACGAAAACACTCGAGACATAAACACATGTCACAAACTGGGGGATGCTCATTGGGTATTGGTTTGGAGGTTTACAGCGTGCGGCGTACACTACGCCCGTTACAAGATAGTGTCATAAGGATGAGGCGGTTAGTAAATACAAGTAGTAATGGTAAAACGCTTTCTTTTATGGAACACCAATTCCAGGCTTTACCGGTTACCACCTCCTCCCATTTACTCATCCGTTTTCCATTTCTTACGAGACCAGAGTACGTTTCACTTCGACTTTTATAAATAGGTCTTACCTATTTCCACCGAACAACAGATTCTGGTCAGGAGCATACAACACTCAGACAACGTTTTCTAGATTTCCCATCTATTAGCTTCCCACTTTCTAATACAAGTCACAAAACAACTACTCTTCCAGCATAAACTATTCTGGTCTCAACACTCTCTTCGCTTCCCTCCCCAAAACCAACCCTTATCCTCCTCTTTGTGACCGAAGCAAGTCTG
Organism: Papaver somniferum; assembly: GCF_003573695.1. NCBI lineage: Eukaryota > Viridiplantae > Streptophyta > Magnoliopsida > Ranunculales > Papaveraceae > Papaver > Papaver somniferum. The sequence continues at coordinate 53,109,705 of NC_039365.1, forward strand.
GAACAACCATTTCTTGGTTTAGGCCGGATTTGTACAGTATGATCTCTCGAGTATAAAGTTATCCCTTGCAGTACATTGTTTAGGGTTTAGACTCGTTTCTCACCCACACACCCGAAATTACCGAAATCAGCAGAAACCGTTTTCATCCTCAAACACCTGGTTTTAGAAGAAGAAAACCAAAGGTTAAAGGAGAAACGAATCTAGAACGCAAACTAGTATCACACGTGAGGTGTGGGGATAAGTTTTGCACAAGGCTAGATGTATCCTTTATATAGTCTTTCAAATCAGGGGATTGCCTTGGTTACAAAGCAATCAATATCCACTGTTAGATGAAAACCTGATTTAGATTCAAGATAATATTTCTCAACCGTTAGATCGAAAACTTAGCTTGTTACATACACTTGACATGTACGCTTCTAGGTTTGTGTAATCGTAACCAAACGTGTACATTGTTGGTTCAACAATAGTTAACCAAATGGTTAGCCATATGAGCATTTCATATCAACCATGTTCTTCTTCACCATAACTAGTTCAAATGACTTCAAGATGAACTAGTTAGAGAGTTTTTCAATTGCAAGGAAATCTCATGTACTATACAAGACACAATTGAAACAAAGATGATTCGATTCACATGAATCGACTCATGTACTTTATAGCCATGGTTTGCATACTGCATTCCTTAGTAATTTAAGTTTCATGTTCAGAAAACATCTTTAGATCATAACCCACTCAAGTTCGCAAACAAGTTCGCGGACTTAAGGAAACCGGGTTGAGTTTCCAAACTCAGCAGAAAATCTCGGCAAGGAGACTTCCGCCAGTTCGCGGACTGGGTTCGCGGACTTGTATTCATGCAAACGAATTTGAAACTCCAGCAGAAATTCTCGGGAAGAGAACTTCCGTCAGTTCGCGTACTTGGCAAAGCCAATTCCACCGGTTTCTCTTGATCAACAAAGTTCGCAAACTTTGGTTCAAGGAATAGGACTTATGCACATATGTGTTTCCACAACAATACTTATGTCCATTACTGGTTATGTAATCTAAACTCTCATTCCAATCATTGAAACAATTCTTAGAGGACGTTATGTAGTTGTTAAACCATTTTTTGTCAAATCAATTTTCAGATGATTGAAACATACTAGGTAAAGATAAACTTGATCGGAGCGAAAAGCTTACCAACACATATTTCGAGATATAGATAGGCGAGGTATACTCGGCTCGAAATACCAAATATGTATAATAAAGTCTATATATATAGCATACGACTTTTTGTCTCAAGAAGTAGGAGATAGAGTAGATATACTTTTGAGTGATAGATATGTTCAAGTCTTCACACACCTTTTTGTCGAGAAGTTCCACCGGTTCCTTGAGTAGTTCTTCTTCTTGTATAATGAATCTCCATGAAGTCCTTGAGATCAACTACACTTTCTATCCTAGTCCGAGACTTAGCTATAATAGACTAGAAATCAAGACTTATAGTTTTGATCACTAACATTGACAAACATGCTTGAGATAGCAACGCATGCGAGGTCGACCGAGCAATGCTCTAATAATCTCCGCCTTTTTCAATTTTTGTGACAAAACTATCAATACATATGGAATATAAAAAAGATAAAGAAACTTTAGTGGCTCCTATTCCATAGTCTAATCTTCAACATTCCTCGAAATCTTCGTCACTTCCAAGTACTCCAATGATCCCAAAGGTTGTAAGTTTAGCATCACCGTTGTTGAAGATACATAGCTATAACAATGAGAAAGCATCGGTCTCGATCATTGTTATACAGTGTCATAGTATTATTACACAGTGTCAAAGTCCAATTGCATCACAACTTTAACAATAATACTATGGTGATATGTATCACTCCCCCTTGGTTAATACTCCATCTCTCATGGAAACCACTCCCCCTTACACAATGATACGAAAACCATATGTATTTGTAGTGTGAACTACATATTAATTCTCCCCCTTTTTGTCAATAAAATTGGCAAAGGTACAAGAGCGGGATCATAATGAAATTTCCGAAATAAACATTTCATGACTAAAAGAAAAAAAGTACATACCAACTAATTTAGATGCAATCATAAAGCCGAAGCTAAATGCATTCATCAAGGAGTTTAAAGATACAAGATAACCCCTCTAAAATTCCACAGCCGCACACCGCTCAAGATATGACCATTAAGCACAAGTTCAAAACAACCCTCCCCCATTAAATGTCATTCCCAAGGGAACAACAAGAGCGACCTTAATTTCGAAAGAAACAAAGGATTTTTATTGGACACCAAAACCATAAGAATGATTTTTATATCCAAAACTCAATCAAATTAATCACAAGTAAACCCATGACTAATTTAATCGGAATACGCAATCAAATTAAACACACAAGGTGATCAACTTAAATGTTTATGCTCAACATAAGTAAACTTACGGAACATATGACTAACATAACCATTAGAAAATGATTAGGGTAGTCGTTCATATACTCAACACAAGGAAACTTATGGAATATATGAATACTCAACTAGATTAATTACAAGAGAACCCACAATTAATCTAATTGGAATACACAATCAAACTAATTGCAAAAGTAATCAATTTAATTGTCATTTGTTTTGCTCGACACAAGTAAAATTATGGAGCAATAACTAGATAACCACACAAGATGATTAATCTAGTTCAATATGATCAACATAAAGTACCTTATGGAACAACCAACAAAGCCAATCAAAAATTAATCAACTTAGTTGTATCGTGCTCAACATAAGACACATTACGGAGCCTCACAATATTATATAAAAATATGGATCAGGGATGATCTATACTGCGGAATACACAAGGATTCATTCTATCTTCCATCACTATTTTCATA